>NC_067402.1:17458900-17471400 GCF_016432865.1 Antechinus flavipes
GGCCCTATCAGTTTTACCTCCACCATCTCTCTCCCATCCATGCCCTGGGCACCATTCCTGTTTAGAGCTTTCTGTTCCGGGCCTGGTCACCTCTTGCCTAGATTGGTGTCTGGTTTCAATTCCTTACCCTGCAACCCTCTGATCTTAAGTGGAGGGACTTGTTTCTTAATCTCATCTGTTCTCTCCATCTCTGGGCCTTTGCTAACTCTGGGTCCCCTGCCTAGAACAGAGAGCAGTGGCAGCTGCTGCCTAATGGAAGTGGATCTTTCTTTGGTCAAGGTCAAATGTAAATGCCCCCGAGCCTTTCCTGATCGCTTCCTCCCCTGTCCCAGCCTTCTCTCACTTCTGCCTCTTCCTTTGGCCTCTCATATTTTTACTTGGAGGGTAGTTAAGTCTCATTCCTGATCTTAGATTATAACGTCCTCGAGAATAAGGGGTGAGTCCCTTTCCTCCTACTTATACTTGCTCTGTTTATAGCTAGCTCCACATAACTGTTATTGCTGCATTTTCAAAGTACCCTCATTTCCCCTGATGGTCTTTCCTCTCTCCCACATTTGAGTCCTTCCTTCTACTAAAGAAAAGCACTGAAGCACCCCAATAGCTCCGTGACCGTGTTTGATTGTGCACCCCCCACACCTGTAGTCCCCAGTCCTTTTCTTGAGAGGAGTGACAACATATATTTCAATACTGGTTTTCCCATTTCCTATGGTTTTTTTATTTGGAAATTGGTCATTACAATTATTCAGAGCTGATTGTTAGAGAAGTTGTTTAAACCACTGTTCTCTCTCGTTTATGCAAATTTTTTCATGTTTCTTCTTCTTTTTTTTTTTTGCTGAGACAGTTGGGTTTAAGTGACAGCTAGGAAGTGTTAAGTGGCTCAGGCCAGATTTGAACTCTGGTCTTTCTGACTTCAAGGTTGGTGCTCTACCCATTGTACCATCTAGCTGCCCCAAATTTTCTCATATTTCTTTGAGTTTATCTCATCATCATCATTTCTCATAGCACAATAATATTCCATTCTATTTATGTGTCACAACTTATTCAGCCATTTGTGACAGGCCCTCACTTCTGTCCAGTTTTTGTGTGCTTTTTATGATGAATTTAATTTATTTAAATTTAATAAAATTAAATTGAAATTTTAATTAAAATGCAAATAAAAAATTAAATAAATTTAAATTTGACCTCTAAGAACTAGAAATCCAAACTTTCTTCAGTATATCCAGAAGCTCCCCAAATTTCCAAGGCAATTTCCTTAGGCAAGCTCAGAGGCTCACAGAATCACAGAGATAAAGCTGGAATGGAGTGTGAGAGAGTTATAGAATTTAACCTCCCAATTTACAGATGAGTATTACAGAAAGAAACTTCTCTTGAGTCATGTGTCTAATAGACATGTGAGGCAGGATTTGTAGCAGATCTTCCTGAGATCAGTGTTTTATTGATCCCCAATACCAAGTGACTTCAATTGGCAGAAGATGTGAAATTGGGCACATTATAAGTTCATGCCATCTCAAGGCAACTGAGCTTTCATGACTGTGTCTCAAGGCAAACTTTTTATTGATCTCTCTCTCTATTATCATGAAAGGAGGTGCCCTTGCCTACTTTCTGTCCTGAGGGTCCCCTTGCCATCACCCCTCTCTCAGAGGAAAACCTGGACTACTTGCCCAATGGGATGAAAGCTACCTGGTGTGACTTCTTTCATTTCCCTTCCTCACTAATTCAAATGCTTACTTAGAAACCCCTCAGATACTTGCTACCAGTGTAATTCCAGAAAAGTTCTTTTTTTAAATTTTTAATTATAACTTTTTATTTTACAAGTTATATGCATGGGTAATTTTTCAGCCAAACCATTTGTTCCAACTTTTCCCCTCCTTCCCCCCATCCCCTCCCCCAGATGGCCAATACATGTTAAATATGTTAAAGTATAAGTTAAATACAATATTAGTATACATATCCAAACCGTTCAAAAAGAATCAAACTTTCAAATAGTGTACAATTAGCCTGTGAAGGAAATCAAAAATGCAGGTGGACAAAAATAGAGGGATTGGGAATTCTATGTCGTGGTTCGTAGTCATCTCCCAGAGTTCTTTCCCTGGGCGTAGCTTGTTTAATTTATTACTGCTCTATTGGAACTGAGTTGGTTCATCTCATTGCTGGAGATGGCCAGGTCCATCAGAATTGATCATCATATAATGTTGTTGTTGAGGTATATAATGATCTCCTGGTCCTGCTCATTTCACTCAGCATCAGTCCCTGTCAGTCTCTCCAGGTCTTTCTGAAATCATCTTCCTGGTCATTTCTTAATGAACAATAATACGGAAAAGTTTTTAATCCCTCTGTGGCTCAATTTTTCATCTGAAAATGAACTCGAAGGTCCTGGAGCTCCCTTTAATCTCTAGATCTGTGATATCAGGGAACCCTGACTGTCTTCTTCCATCTTCTCCTTTCCCTCTGATCTCGGCAGAGAAGGGGGCCTTCCTTCTCGCTTTCTATTTGTGTTCTTGTTCCTTTCTAGCCAGTGACTTCTAAACCCCTCTCCCTTCCAATGCCACTGGGTCTCTCTGGGCTAAGAAAAAGAAATAAAAATGCTTTTGTGAGCCCGCTTTTTCTTCAAGTTTCACAGCTACAGTATCTGCAGGACTCCCTGGGGCTCTCTGAGTCTGTTTTCTGACCTGTCCCCACCATTCTGCGGCCTCCACAGCCCCTTAGTGCCGGATCCAAAGCCTCGGTCCTCCTCAGCCACTGCTTGATGCAGCTGCCGGCCTGTTTGGGCCTGTTTGGGCCTGTGTCTTGCCTTGGCACCTGGGCTTCTGGGACCCCATCTCTCCGGCCTTTTTTCCTGTGGCTTTGGCTCTCCTTCCCTCCACCCCCTAAGGGTGGGCAGCCATCCCCTGAGGTGCTGTGCCCATCTGCCACCTCTCATCATGTCTCATTTCTTCTTTTCTCTTCCTGGGCAATTTAATCCACTCCCTAACTTGCACTTTCCCTTCTCTGCCTGGGGAGTCCAAGTCTGTGTGTGATCCTGAGCTTTCTCCCAGTTCCATTCGGCTTTTCTGATGGTCTGAGGGCATATTACCTGGGTAGTAGGGAAAAGATCCTGGATTGGAATTACAGGCCCTGAGTTCAAATCCTGACTCTGATTCTTCCTACCTGGGTCACTGTTGCGATACGGGAGCCCCCTGACAGTGGCTGCTGGAGGTCTAATTCAGACCTCAGAGTGGATCTCTTCATGTGAGAGGAGGAGGAGGAGGAAGAAGAGGATGATGATGATGATGATGATACAAGGAGATTGGGAGGCCGTTGCGTTCTCTGACCTCTCTCCTCCTCCCTCTGCCTCCAATTTATTTCATTCCCAATCCACAAGGAACATCTGTGAAGGCTGCTTTGCAACTCCTTCAGATGTTATGATTCACAGCTGTGGAGGCTCTCGGAGAATTGACCTGCCCCTTCACGTAGGCCTGATCCTTAACAAGTCACCTGCCTTGTATATTTCTGTATATGTAGATATGTCTCTCCATGTGTGTATATATGGTATACGGATCTCCACATGTGTGTACCACATATGTCCGTTGTCTCTCCTTTTAGGATGCACGCCCTTCCAGGGCAGGGCTCTTGTTTTTGCTTGGCACATGGCGGGGAGGGGGCCGGCTGCTTTCTTTCAGCACTTTGGACATCTCCTTTGTCCTTGTCATTTTCACATTTTTTTTTTAAGTTAAAACTTTCCACCTTCAAAACACACGCGTAGACAATTCTGCAATGCTGACCCTTGCAAAACCCTGTGCTCCAATCCCTACCCCCATTTGCTTTACCTCTTCCCCCAAATGGCAGGCAACCCAATCCTTCTCTAAATGGCAAGCAAAGTAGTCCTTCTATCATTCTTATTTGTGAGATCTCCTCTCCACCCCCCGGCAAAAGGAACGTTGGAATAGCTTGAGATTGGGAGTCAAAGAACTTGGGTTCAGATTCCTACCCTTGTTCATCCTTGACCAGGCCTCTGCTCTCTGGGCCTCAGTTTCCTCATCTGTAAAATGCAGAGACTGGTCTAGCTGACCTCTAGGGCTCCCGTCTCATCCCAAGTCTCTGAGCCTATGATCCCTCCCCCTCCTCCTGGGTCAGCAAAAACACGTGGCGGAGCAGGATGGTTTTCTCTGGATCTGAGGGGGGAGGGAAGCGCCTCATTCTAGATCCTGTTGCTCTCTCTCCTCAGATCAGACCCCGACCCCCACGAGATTCCTGAAGAATTGTGAAGAGGTGGGCCTCTTCAATGACATCGACTGCTCCCTGGAGCACGAGTTCCGGAAAGCCCAGGAGGAGGAGACCACCAAAAGGGTAAGTCTGACTTCCGGAAGCTTCCGTCCCCCTTTCTGGGCTCTGAGTTAGTCCATAAGTATCAAACCTAATGTTACAAAATTAGTACTAAATCATTCGGCAATTATCGCTTTATAATAGCATTTGTGGCTAGGAAGCGTTATTTCCCCTTCCTGATTTTTTTTTTTTTGTACTTTTCTTTGATATCCTAGAACGTTTATTCTTCTTAGTATTTTGTGTAAATCTATAAATAGCCTCTTGGCAGTTTAATGGACATAGCATTAAATCTGTAAATTAATTTTGGTTGTATTGCCACTTTTATGTTATTGGTGAGGTCTCACTATGAATACTGAATATTCTTACGATTATTTAAGGAGGTTTCCTTTGTTTCTCTAAGGAGGAGGGGATGATTTCTCCAGCATGATTTGGACACCAAGTTGATTAAGGTCCCTTCCAGTTCTGAAATTCTTTGATTCTGACTCTGGGACTCAACCCACAATTCCATGCTTCCCTTTGGGTACCGGTTGCCTAATATCGGACACGCTCTACCTTGCGATGACCATTGTTCATTGTGGGGCTAGAAATGTGCTGGTGGGTGATTGGGAAGGCCGGAGAAAGGCCATGCGAAGGCTTGGGAAGCTCGAAGACATCCTGATGAGTTTGAGTAGAAGAAAAGTTTGTCTCTCAGGGCAGGGAGGGCTTTTTCCAACATTGTCCCCAGGCTCTGGAGGACAGACCCGGTTGGGTGACTTAGCCGGCCCTCCATGGCCTTCTCAACTGTACAGCATGTGCAAGCCTTGGGTAATCTTCCACCTTTGGCCGCCATCTTTGTTTTGTTCGAGACCAGAAGGGTCGCTCTGGCCTGGAGGTAGACATAGCCGTTTCCAGAGCATCTTGTCTGTGAGCTCCAGGACATTTTCGGTGACTCCTTCTTCCAGGTCCGACTCTGCCAAAATTTCCTTATCGAGGTGAATCCGCATATAATAGAACCAGCCACTGGCTGGGAGTCAGAAGTTCTGGGTTCTAATTCTGACTGGATTTATTGCATAGACTAAGGCCACTGGATCTCAGTCTCACATCCATTCAGTGACAGAATTGGCTCAAATGACCTCCAGTGTTTCTTTTGGCCCGTGACCCTTCGAGCTCCCTGGAGGATGAACGATAGGGAGGGGTCTGACAAGGAGAAGCTGCCAAGCGGCCGTGAGCTTTCCGCTCGCTTCTTCCCCCACACTCGCACCCAGGATGACAGCTTGCATTCCCCTCTCCCCACACAGAATGCAGACATGTAGACCACACACTCACCTTGCAACATAATGCGTTCGGCTCCGATGGGCTGCTAGCGGGCCGTGAGCCTCGCCTACAAAACCTGTGCTTTCTAATGGAACCCTCTTTCTCTTAGACATAAAACGTGTCGAATAGAATTGAATTCTAGAAATAAATTGAATTGTGAGTATAATTACTTAGAAGGGGAAACAGAAACTTAGTATCCTGATCCAAGGCAGAATATGAACCTCGATCCGAGACTCAGCATCCACGGTTCTCTTAATGACAGATGCTCTGTCTCTCTTTTTTTTCCGTTTTAGTCTCCATTGCTCAAGCTTGCTAGATCCCAATGTTTAAGTTGCAGTGAGTTCTTTGTAAAGAAAATAAGCTGTAAGTCTCAGTGGCTCCCACCCATCCCAGGTGCTTGTGGGAGAGACATTTTCACCCAGAGTCTGTACTTTATCTGCCCAGAGGGTCCAGAAAGCGGTTCCTCAGTGGGGCAATCTTCAGAAGACCATGAACAACCGCAAGGTTTTCTCCTCCATTAAATGTCAGGCTGGGACACAGCGATCTCTCGGGTTCTTCTTGATTCTACCAATCCACGATCACCCACTGGCAGGGATCCTCAGGATGGCCATCCGAGGTTGGGACAATTTGTAAACTTCAATGAGCTCCAGGGGGATTAAGCCCCTCAACTTCCTCAGAGATGACTCTGTGGCCTGAATATGAGGCCACAAATAAGGGAAAACAAAAGGACCCTGTTATTAAACTCAAAATCTAATCATAGAATCTCCTGCATCTTCCATGCTTTCTAACCTGCGCTGTCGAACTGGAGTAGAAATGGGGGCCGGTGATTCCTACCTGAATATCTCCATGTGCTCACATTGACTTAGTTTTAAAATGTCAGGTTATCTACGTTCCATCGTGTTTTTATTTATTTTGTTAAATTTTTTTTTCAATTCTCATTGGGTAGAGGAGAGAGAGACAGGAAAGAGGGAAAGAATTTGGAGCTCAAAAAATTTTTAAATGTTAACTATTGTGGTTTATTCATTTCCGTCATGTCTGACTCTTCATGATCCTATTTGGGGTTTTCTTGAAAAGGTTTGCCATTTCACAATGAGGAAACTGAGGCAAGCAAGTTTAAATGGCTTGTTCAGGGTGACATTGTATGTAAGTGTCTGAGGCTAGATTTGAACTTGGGTCTCTGACTCTAGATCCAGCTCCCAATCTACTGCATCATCCAGGATCTCTCTATTGACTTTTTGGTTTCTGTCTCTCTATCTCGCTCTGTCTCTGTCTCATTCTTTCTTTGTTTATCTCTCTCTCTCTCACTCTGTCTCCCCCCCTTTGTCTCTCTCTCTCTGTCTCTGTCTCTCTCTGTCTCTCTCTCTGTCTCCCCCCCTTTGTCTCTCTATCTCTGTCTCTGTTTCTGTCTGTCTCCCCCACCTTTGTCTCTTTATCTCTGTCTCTCTTGTTCTCTGTCTCTGTCTCTCTCTCTCTCTCTCTCAACATTATAAGGTACTTTGTGAGCCTTAAAGTGCTATAGAAAGACTATTGTTTTAATGCGTTCTGTGGTAAAAATGTTCAGAAAGAAGAGGAAAAGCACAGAAAAAGAGGACCGAGGTACGGAGCTGGAGGCAATCTCGGGGATCACCCCACCCAAACCCTCATTTTTCCAGGGATGGAGCCCGGCGGATCACAGGGTTACCCGGAACCTGGATTTAGAAACCAAGTCTTTTCCCAGTGGTGCCATTTGTCTTTTCCTCATCCTAGGCATCCGTCCTCTTCTTACTGAATTTGCTTCCCTTTAATAGAGAGCTCGAGCACCTTTTATCTAACCTCAGCCTCACGTTCCTGATCTGCAAAATGGGCATAACGCTCCACACAGGGTTGTTGTGCACAGGAAACGTGAGCGCCTACAAGTGTCCGGGAGTCCTAAAAGCGCTGTGTGAGTGCACGCGGTCATTGTTACTATTGGCAACAGCAGTTGTGATGATAAAAGATGTCAGAAAGTGAGGAGCTGCTTGGACTCACTTGAATGTGCGTGCGTGTGTGTGTGTGTGTGTGTGTGTGTTTGTAAGTGTGATTGTGTGTGAGTGTGTGTGAGTGTGTGTGTGTGACGTGTGTGAGATGGAGACGATGGCCTCTGTCTTGCTGAGTGAAACATCACATCCCACCAGAGCATGGCTTAAGGCTCTGAAGATGAAAAGCCGGAGAACATGGAAGCGCTCGGTGCCGTCCTCTCCCCCAGGCCGGCTTTGCCTCTTTGTGCTGACACAGCACCAGCAAATTAGGGCATTTCCATGCACTTGAATTCCTGCCTAAATGATGAAAAGTACAGTCCCTCCCCGGGGATCCCGGCGGCTTGATTTATGGCAACGCGGCCTTGCTGCGATCCCAGGATCTCTGGGCCCGTTGGAGAGCGGGGGCGCGGGGGGGGGGGTCAGTCTCTGGCAGAAAGGGGGGGTGTGCAGCCCCGACCTGGAGAGCGTGTGGGCCAGTCACCCAGAGTTACTCCCAGGGCTCCCTCGGCCGTGCTCCAGTCACCCCGGTGGGGACAGCCCGGCTCCCTGGGGAGAGGCCACAGTGAGCTGGGAAGGAGCCCCAGGGCTTCAAAGCTGCCAGCAGGAAATGGGTGGATTCACCTCCTTACACACTCATACCCTGCACATACACGCGATCACACACACACATTCTCTCCCTCTCCTCCATCTCTGTTCTCTGTCTGTCTCTGTCTCTTTCCGTCCCTCCCTCCCTCCCTCCATCTCTCTTATTTCTCTCTTTCTCTATGTCTGTGTCAATGTCTCTCTGTTTCTGTCTCTATGTCTCTCCATCTAACCTTTGTCTCTCTGTCTGTGTCTCTCCATCTCCCTTTGTCTCTGTCTGTGTCTCTCCATCTCCCTTTGTCTCTCTGTCTCTTTCCCTCCCTCCCTCCCTCCCTCCATCTCTCTTATCTCTCTCTCTGTCTGTGTGTCTGTGTCTCTCTCCATTTCTGTCTCTATGTCTGTGTCTCTCCATCTCCCTTTGTCTCTCTGTCTGTGTCTCTCCATCTCCCTTTGTCTCTCTGTCTCTGTCTTTGTCTCTCCATCTCCCTTTGTCTCTCTGTCTGTGTCTCTCCATCTCCCTTTGTCTCTCTCTTTCCCTCCCTTCCTCCCTCCTTCCATCTCTCTTTTCTCTCTGTCTGTGTGTCTGTGTCTCTCTCCGTTTCTGTCTCTGTTTCTCCATCCCCTCTATCTGTCTGTGTCTTTGTCTCTATGTCTGTGTCTCTCCATCTCCCTTTGTCTTTCTGTCTCTATGTCTGTGTCTCCATCTCCCTTTGTCTCTCTCTTTCCCTCCCTCCCTCCCTTCGTCTCTCTTATCTCTCTGTGTGTCTGTGTCTCTCTCCGTTTCTGTCTCTATGTTTCTCCACCTCCCTCTGTTTTTGTCTTTGTCTCTCTGTCTGTGTCTCTCCATCTCCCTTTGTCTCTCTGTCTGTGTCTCTCCATCTCCCCTTGTCTCTCTGTCTCTGTCTTTGTCTCTCCATCTCCCTTTGTCTCTCTGTCTCTCTGTCTGTGTCTCCATCTCCCTTTGTCTCTCTCTTTCCCTCCCTCCCTCCCTCCCTTCGTCTCTCTTATCTCTCTGTGTGTCTGTGTCTCTCTCCGTTTCTGTCTCTGTTTCTCCACCTCCCTCTGTCTTTGTCTTTGTCTCTCTGTCTGTGTCTCTCCATCTCCCTTTGTCTCTCTGTCTGTGTCTCTCCATCTCCCTTTGTCTCTCTGTCTGTCTCTGTCTCTTTCCCTCCCTCCCTTCGTCTCTCTTATCTCTCTGTCTGTCTCTCCATCTCCCTTTGTCTCTCTGTCTGTCTCTCCATCTCCCTTTGTCTCTCTGTCTCTCTGTCTGTCTCTCCATCTCCCTTTGTCTCTCTGTCTGTCTCTCCATCTCCCTTTGTCTCTCTGTCTGTGTCTCTCCATCTCCCTTTGTCTCTATGTCTGTGTCTCCATCTCCCTTTGTCTCTCTCTTTCCCTCCCTCCCTTCGTCTCTCTTATCTCTCTGTGTGTCTGTGTCTCTCTCCGTTTCTGTCTCTATGTTTCTCCACCTCCCTCTGTCTTTGTCTTTGTCTCTCTGTCTGTGTCTCTCCATCTCCCTTTGTCTCTGTCTGTGTCTCTCCATCTCCCTTTGTCTCTCTGTCTCTGTCTTTGTCTCTCCATCTTCCTTTGTGTCTCTCTTTCCCTCCTTCCCTCCCTCCCTCCATCTCTCTTATCTCTCTGTCTGTGTGTCTGTGTCTCTCTCCGTTTCTGTCTCTATGTTTCTCCACCTCCCTCTGTCTTTGTCTTTGTCTCTCTGTCTGTGTCTCTCCATCTCCCTTTGTCTCTCTGTCTGTGTCTCTCCATCTCCCTTTGTCTCTCTGTCTGTGTCTCCATCTCCCTTTGTCTCTCTCTTTCCCTCCCTTTCTCCCTCCCTCCCTCCATCTCTCTTATCTCTCTGTGTGTCTGTGTCTCTCTCCGTTTCTGTCTCTGTATCTCCATCCCCTCTATCTGTCTGCGTCTCTTCATCTCCCTCTCTCTGTCTCCCCCCATTCCTCCCTTTCTCTCAAGTGGTGGCTCAGCCAGACTCACGGGTCACCAGGAGCTCCCTACGGCTCAGCCTCCGAGCCTCGGGCGGTTTTTCTGCAGCCTCTGACACTCTCCCCGCTCTCTCTGATCCTGGTGCTGACTGATCTCCAGCTCCCTGGTCTCTGTAGCTGCTTCTCTCAGCCAAAGCCTGGCCCTTTCCTGCCATTGAGTGCAGACCCCTCTGGTCCCTAGGTGGCTTCCACTCTTTGCCTTCAAGCCCCCATGGTCTTTGCGGGGGTCTCGAAGGGAACGGGGCTCCGGTTGCACAGCCCCCCTGGAAACAGCCGGGTCTGGATTAAAGAGAGGGAGCAACGGGAAGCAGAAGGACAGTGTTTGGAGTGAATAGAATTTTGAAGGGGGTCCTGGGTTCCATTTCTGCTTCTGCAACTTCTAACATGATCTCAGACCCGAGATGTGTTTCTCTGAGTTTACAAATGGAGCTGCTCAGTTGGCAGTGGCTTGGGTCATAGATCCTTCTGCTTACCCATCTCGCCTTGGGCCAGCAACTTTCCTTCCCCATCTGTAAAATGGGGGGAATTGGACTCCATGGCCTCTGAGATCTTTCCCGGCTCAACGCCTGTGATCCGATGAAGATATGCTTTTAAATATTAACTATCGGTTTTGAGAGGTCAGAGCCCAAGCTAAAGTGATTCTCTCTTTCCTAGTAGCCAGCTTGTTGACTAAGTGGATAAAGCTCTGGAAGTTTTAAATCCGGCTTCCAAACACTTACTAGCTAGCTGTGTGCTTTGCCAAGTCTTACAGTTTCACTCTGCCTCACTCTACCCATTGGTTAAAAAAAGCACAGTAACAGCATCTAACTCCCACGGCTGCCATGGAGACAAACGAGATGATATTTGCATGGTATACAGTAGGCCTCTAATAAATGCTTGTTTCTTTCCCCTTCCCTTTCCTCTTATTAGACGTTCTTAGCTACATGCCAGGGCGTCAATAGGCAGCAGGGTCGTGTCAGCAGGACTTTAAGGAACCCAACAGAAGTCAGCATGGCACCCGTTGGTCCTCCACTTACATCAGGGGACTGGCACAAGAAAATGACATTTTCTTACCTCAGTTTCCCCTCTTTGTAGGGGGGGGATGGCCACAGGACATCGGTCCTTATGGCTCCATGTGCATAGCTTTGGGCACCGGGGTCCCTGGGGGTACATCAGAGATACTTATTGGAGAAATGCTTCTTGGTCTGCGGCACGGCGGCCCTAAAGCACCAGTCACTGATTTGATTTTGAGTGTTTTAACTGGCCAGGAGATAGTTGGCAAACAGTGGTGACGACAGTCATTAATTATTAGATTAAAAAAAATACTGAGAAATAGAGATTTTTGAGCAATTTCAAGAGACTTCCCCAGGATGTTAATAATGTTGTGGTTGTTGCTGTTGTTGCTGAGGATGGTGATGATAGGAACCAAAAGAGAGGATACTGGCATTCTAATATTTCTGCTCACTTGTAAAGCAATATTTAGCCACCTGTATAATGATCCACATTAATAGAAATTAATAAAAAAGATTAAATGAAATGGAAAAGGATAAACAATAGAAGAATGATTCATCCCAAGTCATTTTCTATCTGAAATCTTTTGAGGAAGAAAAGAATGATTCATCTGTAATAATGATCATCATTGAAATTTACGCTGTACTTTAATATTTACAAAGGGATTGATGTATATTCGTTCATCTGAGCTTTATAACAAAATGAGGCAGGTTATGTTATTATATATTGTGTGTGTGTGGTGTGTGTGTGTGTGTGTGTGTGTGTGTGTGTGTGTGTGTATAAAATAACAACAGGTATTGTTATTCCCCTTTTCAAACTGAGATGCTAAGGGCCACCAAGTGTGGAGCTAGGGATCAGAACATCTGGGACTGAGATTTCAGCTTTGCTGCTAAAGAATTTTCTGATCTTGCCCAAATCTTAAACTACTTTGTCCTTAGTTTTCTCAACTTAATAATGGGAGGATTGGACTAGATGATCTTTGATGTGATCTCTACTTCTGCATCTATGGTCTTCCTTTCCTTCCTCCCTCCTTCCTTTAGTCTTTCCTCCTTCCTTCCTTCCCTCCTTCCTCCCTTCCTCCCTCCCTCTCACCTCCTTCCTTCCTCCCTCCCTCCTTCCTTCCTTCCTTCCTTCCCTCTCTCCTTCCTTCCTTCCGCCCTTACTTCCCTCCCTCCTTTCCCTCCTCACTTCCCTTCTCATAAGATTTTTCTTCTGTGAATTGCCATAATATGAAATGTCTACACCGCCACTTATTATTTTATTAAAAACTCCATTTTTTCCCACGTGTAATCTTCACAATTCAGTCAATTATCAAAGTCTTAGTGACCAGCGACCACGCTCC
>NC_067402.1:19261400-19328900 GCF_016432865.1 Antechinus flavipes
TGTCCCTGAGGCCCTACCGGCCCCAGACACCAGAGTTAAAAGCACGGTCTTTGTGGCCTCCCACAAAATAACAATAATGTTCCCCTTCTTTGGGGCTGGATTCAACAGAGGCACTTCCATGGTTTGTATCTGAAATGTGGGGCTAATGCTGCCCCTTCCTCTCATCCCCACTCCCTGGGAAATGGCAAGAAATAAAGAATGAGCCGGCAAGAGATCTCCTGATAGAGCAAGGGGCAGGAGTGTGGGGTCAGCGCTGGAGTAAAGAGAGAAGAACATGAATCGCTGCTAAAGGGATTCCCGAGGGGAGCTTGCTCTCCTATGAAGATGCTTCGCTCAGCTGGAGCACCGGGGATCTCCTGCCGTTTGAGACAGCCGGCTGCCGGGGACCCGAGAGAAAGATGCTCCTGGGGCTTCCCTCGCTGCATTTCTAGTCTGAGACTTCACCATGCAACAGGAGTTATGAGGCTGTATTGAAGCCCTGGTTATTCAGTTTAGCTGTTCTTGGGATGGTCATTTCAAAAGAAACTGGTTTTGAGTTAGAAGGCCTTGGGAGGGAAGGAAGAAAGGAAGAAATGAACAAAGGAAGGAAGGAAGGAAGGAAGGAAGGAAGGAAGGAAGGAAGGAAGGAAGGAAGGAAGGAAGGAAGGAAGGAAAGAAAAAGAAGGAAAGGAAAGAAGAAAGGAGGAAGAAAGGGAGGGAGGAAGGAAAGGAGAAAGAAGACAGAGGATTTTCTCCCTAACCTCTCTAAGAATGAGCGGCAGCATGGAATAATAGGTAGCGAGCTTGTCTTGAGTTCAGGAAGACCTGAGTTCGAGGCCCGTGTTGGGTACATGCTGGCGGTGTGACTTTGGGCCCACATCACCTAATCTCTCAGGACCCTCCAGATCACTCTGAGACTACGCACAGATTTCTGAGCAGGTATAAATCTGCGCTGGTGGAAAGGATTGGTCCTGACCAGGGAGCTCCCTACACCAACAAAGCTCAAGCAAGTCATACCTGCCCAGAAATCTAAGATCCGCATTTGGAAAGTAGACGACGTATGGACACAGACCCTGCCACAGTCACTGCTTCCCAGAACTAAGATCCCACAAGGGACCTTAAAGACTATTTAAGGCAAAAGTTCTTACTTTTTTTTTATCAGACCAGTGAAGTAGTGACCCCTTCTCGAAATAATCAGCAAGAACTTAGAATAAAGCACAAATAACAATTCAAGTATATAAAATAAGATATATTGGATTATAGAGATGTTAGCGTGAAAATAGAGGCATTTTCCCATTCAAGTTCATGGACCTTCTGAAATCTAGCCCTGGATGCCTTGTGTGTGGAGGGAGGAAGGGGGAGTTCCAAGTTGTTATATTTGGGGGCAGAAGAGTCAGGTTCAAGGCTCGTCTCTGACACAAAGGGGGTGTGTCACTCTGGTTAGTCTCTTCATCCCTCTAGGCTCCCAGGTGACTCTCAGATACCCCAAATGGCAAAACAGTTGTCAGTCGGTCAGTCTTCCCTTGTAGGATTTCTATGAAATTAGTAAAATCATAGATTTCACCAAAAAAAAAAAACTTCAATATCTAAAACCCTTAAATGTACTTTGCATTCTAGAAAGGTGAATTATTTTGATGTGCCCACTGGAACGTAATCTCCTTGAGGGCACAGAAATGGGTATGGCTTAATTTTTTGCATCCCCCCCCCCCGCCATCCTGCCTGTAGAAAATAAAAAATAAAATAAATGTCTCTTGAGTTAGATTAACGAGGTGAGATTAATGTATACCCACGGGCATTCATTTTCATGAATGTCACAAGAGAATCTATTAAGTGAAGGCTAAATGGAGTGGGACAGGCACTTAAAGGCCCATGGAGTTCAGAGGAATGGCAGATCAATGAGAGCTGGGTGAGACAGGAAGGCTCAGGAGTCTCATAATGAGGAGATAATGATGGGGAAGCAAGATTGTTCTTGCCAAGAGAGACGTAGTGGGGCTTTCAAGTACCGTGGGAGAGTTCAACGCCAAGAATGCCTTCATAGAATCATGCATTTAAAATATACATATATATATATGTTTAATAACTTTTTATTGACAGAACCCATGCCAGGGTAATTTTTTACATTATCCCTTGCACTCACTTCTATTCTGATTTTTCCCCTCTCTCCCTCCACCCCCTCCCCCAGATGGCAAGCAGTCCTATACATGTTGAATAGGTTACAGTATATTCTAGATACAATATATGTGTGCAGAACCGAACAGTTCTCTTGTTGCACAGGGAGAATTGAATTCAGAAGGTAGAAATAACCCGGGAAGAAAAACCAAAATGCAAGCAGTTTATATTCATTTCCCAGTGTTCTTTCTCTGGGTGTAGCTGCTTCTGTCCATCTTTGATCAACTGAAACTGAATTAGCTCTCTTTGTTGGACAAATCCACTTCCATCAGAATACATCCTCAAACAGTATTGTTGTTGAGGTATATAATGATCTCCTGGTTCTGTTCATTTCCCTCAGCATCAGTTCATGTAAGTCTCTCCAAGCCTCTCTGTATTCATCCTGCTGGTCATTCCTTACAGAACAATAATATTCCATAACGTTCATATACCACAATTTACCCAGCCATTCTCCAATTGAGGAACATCCACTCAGTTTCCAGTTTCTGGCCACTACAGACAGGGCGGCCACAAACATTTTGGCACATACAGGCCTCTTTCCTTTCTTTAGTATCTCTTTGGGGTATAAGCCCAGTAGAAACACTCATGCATTTAAAATATTAAAGGAAATGCTCAGTTTTGGGTTAGGGATAAGTAAAAATCAAAATGCCATTTTTCCCATCTTCCTTCATGAAGTCCCTGAAATATATACACCAGAGTCAAACTCTTATTCTACATTTTGACAAGAAGGAGGAATCTTGGGATTTTGGGTAAAAAGTAGTGCCTGTCTCTCTCCATTCCTTCTGCCTAAATTTGGAAAAGATTAAAATTTTTCCCTTGCTGAGAAAATAAAAGTTGATGCCTTCCCCATGCCAGTGTAACAGAAATGACTTGGGGAACCCCTTGATCTTTAGGGTTCTTCTCATGGAGTTGAGTGAATCCTTCTTGCCACTGTGAGAAGAGGAGAGGGCATGTGTTCGGGAGCTCAGGGTATTTCCTGATCATTCCTATTATTCCAAAAGATCGCAGGCACAAGCCATCACAACATTCTCCTGAAGAAGTCAGCATGAGAGAAGAGTTTGGAAGGGATGGAAATGGGGCTGTAAAGAGTCGTATTGGAAGGATCCACAGGAGCCATGCAGTCCAGTTCATAGGAGAAGAAGTGCCTCTGGGAAACCTCTAGCAAGCACCTGCCCATTTCATTTTCATACAGATCAAATTAGTAGGAAGTTCTTCATGATATCAAATTTAAACCTGCTTTTCTCCCACTCCTACCATTTCTCTTTGTTCTGTCCTTGGGGGTCAAGCAGAACACATCTAACCTCTTCCATGGAAACCCTTCAAATACCCAAGGCTACCTATTAATAGCACCCACTTTATATGAGACTTTTGAATCAAAAAGCTTTTGAATTTGTTTTCTTATTTGATCCTTACAATAACACTTATGAGTCGCTATTATACTCCATCCTTTACTGATGGAGTCACACTACTATCGAACATCTAAAGTGAGTTAATTCCAAGTTAATGACTTCAACCACTACTAAGAGAAGAATGGCATTGGTCAAGAATGAGACTAAGAATGGTCACTTACCATCGGGGTTAGACCAGGGGCCAGTTTCCGTGGGATTATATGATATCACTGCACCATTTTTCTGTCCCATGTTTGGAAACATCTTTCACAACAGCCCCTTCTCTGTCTTCTCCTCCCCTTCCCTCTTCCTTTCCCTCTTCTCTTCCTCCTTTCCTCTCCAGATGATGGATCCAGCTTCCGATGGCCCCGAAAGCTCGAGATAAATGGATGAGCTAACCGGAGAGCATGGCCAGCCAGGCTGTGGTCAGCATCCTTGGTCCAGAAAGCATCACTGTGATTTCCCCTCTCTCTTGTCTCTGAGACTGAACTGAACAGGAAGGAGTGGTGAGCTCAGGACACTGTAAATCACCCTCACCTTGTCCCCATGAGCCTCAGAATGAGACCAGAGGAAGGAGGCAGCCGTGGCTCCCACCCCAGTTATTCCCTCACTGAGATCTATGTCTGGACACCCCAAATCTAGACCATGAATATTCACATCACACTCTAAAACCACAGCCATGTTTCTGGGAAACAGAGGCTGGATTGGTCAGAATAGGAAGGCTTTTTTTTTTCCTGGACAAATCCCATGGTTTCTGAGAACCCCAATTTTCTTTCTAAGACTCCCCTTGGCTTTTCATGAAATATCCTGCATCTTCTGACTCCCTCCTTTTGGATTTCTACTTTTTAAATTCCCTTCCCTCTCTCCTTCCTTATTATTTTCTACTGATGGAATTTCCTTCTCCTCTCGGCAACCTCCTGGGCCGAACTCTCTCTGTCTAAATATACTCTAAAAGTACTTCCCTGTGAAACTCACAGCTCCTTCGGGACATCCTCTCCAGGGTGCTCTCCACTGCCCACCCCCCATCTCCTTTCCCCAGCATCACTTGGCCAGTGTGAGCCATGATATCAAATACAGGTGGATCCTTGGAAGGAGGCAAGAGCAAGCAAGCAAATGATCCATGGATTAGGCGCTCAGTCTTAAGGAGCTAATCAGCATTAAGCTCTGTGCTAAGGGTTGAGGATACACATACAAAGAACAAAGGACTTTATAGATCCAATCCCGAGGAAAGGAGCCCCTCTGATAGAAATGTTTTGCCCAAATTCACACAGGCTGTACAGTAGCTTTTTTTTTAAACCAGAAATATGATTTCCTTGTCCAGTGACGTCCAAGTGAGGAACTTCAGTTCTGAGAGCTCCCTGGGACACTGAGAAATCAAGACTTGTCTGGGTCCCCAAAGCTGGGTTGTGTCAAAGGAGGGACTAGAACCCTTTGAATTCCAATGTGCACAAATGTTTGTGGCCGCCCTCTTTGTAGTGGCAGGAAACTGGAAATGAGTGGCTGCTCATCAGTCGGAGAAGGGCTGAACAACTTATGGGATATGAACGTTATGGAATATCATTGATCCGTAAGAAATGACCAGCAGGATGACTTCAGAGAGATCTGGAGAGACATGAACTGATGCTGAGGGAAATGAGCAGAACCAGGAGATTGTACACAGCAACAGCAAGATTATACAATGATCAGTTCTGATGGACGTGGCTCTTTTTGACAATAAGGGTATTCAAGGCTTACAAGAGCTATGGGGAATGAATGTGGAGAGTGTTTTCACCTTTTTTGTTGTTGTTTGCTTTCTTTTTCTTTCTTTCTCATTTTCCCCCTTTTGCTCTGGTTTTTCTTGTGCAGCAAATTGATAATTGTGGAAATATGCACAGAAGAATGGCACATGGTTGTTTAACCTGTACTGGATTGTTTGCTGTCTAGGGGAGGGGTTGGGGGAAGGAAGGGAGAAAAATTTGGAGCACAAGGTTCTGCAAGGTGAAAGCTGAAAATTATCTTTGCATGTATTTGGAAAATAAGAGCTTCTTATTAGAAGTAAGATTTCTAGAGGGCAGAGACCAATTTTTTTTTTGCTTTTCTATTTATCTTTAGGGCTTAGCATAGTGCCTGACACACAGTAGGTGCTTAATAAATGCCCTTTCATTTTGTATCTGTTCATTGAAGACATCCATTCTGGGAAGGGATATGGACTGACCACTAGAGAGTGTTCACCAGAAGAGACTTGAGAACATCTCACCTGGACTCGATCTGAAGGGATCTGTACAATGATGACCAGAGGAAGGCCCAAGCCAGCTGGGGCTTCTGGGATGATTTCCTGGAGGATACTCTCTCTGCTCCCCCCCTCCATCCCTCTTTCCTTCCTCCTTTCCTCCCTCCCTTCCTTCCTCCCTCCCTGCCTCCCTTCCTTCCCTTCCTGCTTCCCTCCCTTCCTTCTCTTCCTCCCTCCCTCCCTTCCTTCTTTCCCTTCCTTCCTTCCTCTCTTCCTCCCTCCCTCCCTCCCTTCCTTCCCTTCTTTCCTCCTTCCTTCCTTCCCTTCTTTCCTCCCTTTCCTTCCTTCCTTCCTTCCTTCCTTCTTCCTTCCTTCCTTCCTTCCTTCCTTCCTTCCTTCCTTTCCTCCTCTCTGTCTCTTTCTCCTTCTCCCTTTCTCCCTCCCTCCTTTCCCTCTTTCCTTCCTTCCTCCTCTCTGTCTCTCTCTCCCTCCCTCCCTCCTTTCCTCTCTCTCTCTTTCTTTACATCCCAGCCACATCCTTACCCCCTTTCTCTCGGAGGGGCAGCATGCCAGCATTACTAAGAACCAACGGTGTCCCACACTGCTCAGCGGACTGGATCTGGTGTTAGGAAGCCCCGGGTTCGAGAGCTGCCCCTGACCCGTCATCAGCCGCGTGGCCCCGGCCCACCGTCCTCTCCGAGCCCCGGCTTCTCCAGGAGCACCACAGGAGCGACAGACTCAAGTCCCACCGCCTCACCTTTCAGCCGAGCCGCCCTTTTTGACGTTGTCCCATGGACTCCCCCTTGGAACTTTGCCTAAATTGGTGCTTCTGCAGAACTAATTATTTCTGGTGACAAGATACTGAGAGTAACGATCCCTCTCCTCACTCTGGCCCCTTCGCTGATAAAGAAAACCGGAGCAGTCCGAGGTCCTCGTGTTCCAGGCCCAGCCACGGGTCTTTCTTTCGTGGCTTGGACCCGTTCCCCCTCTCCATGCCATTTACCCTCCCTTCAAACCCACGATTCCAAGACTCCATATTCCTCCAGCCCGTGAACCTTACAAAGTACTTTCTTCACAAGTAAGGTTGGTAGGGCAAGAATTATCCCTCCCATTTTAGAGGTGAGCAAACTGGGGCCCTGAATTCCGGGGTCACAGAGCCAATAAGCAGCAGGATCAGGTTTGCAGCGTGAGCCCCCCCCCCCCCCGTGGGGACCCGGCTCCCCTGATGCTCTTCTCCACAATACCCAGAATGCCCCTTCAGGAACATGTTGTGGGACACTGATTTTTAGTGTTACTGTGATAATAAGGTTAGTTATTGGTTCTTCAAAACCATCACAAACATGCAAACAGACACTCGTGTGCACACGCTCCCACACGTGCACATGTAACCTGTGTCCATGCACACGTGTGTCCATGCGTATCTGAGCTCATATCAGAGCTTACCCTGAAAAGCCCGACCGACCAATGCCGATAACAATAACACTGCTCTGATGTTTTATGTTATAGACAATAATAAAATTGTATATTCTATCTGAGAATAATTATTCTGAGGGCATTCCCCCTGAAGGAAGAGCAGACTCTGCCCTGCTAACTTTCTGAATGTTAAGCCTCCCCCACCTGAAGAAAAGCAAGTTGGCCTTGGACAGTGGCCCTCGAAATGGGCTCCCTCCTCGCTCCCTCCCCCAGCCCTCGGTCTCTGGGGGGACACAGAAGGACCCAGGCTCCTCTCCCCCTCGCCGCCCGCCCGGGTCTCCTCTGAAGCCAGGCGGAGGAGGCCGTGCATTTTGCATGCGGAAGCCCAGGTCTCTGCCGTGCAGGGGCTGCCGGGCCAGGCATGAAGGAGCCGGCGGTGGGAAGGTCCTGGCTCCGGCTGCCTTTCAACCTGGAGGTAATTACCTAGGAGGCCGAGCCCCCAGAAGCAGGTGGAGGCCTTGATTTAATTAGCAGCCGGGAGCTGGCACAGGTGGGGAGGGACGTCCCCCGGGGGAGCCCCGTCTGCCAAGCAGCACTTTTAGAAATGGAACAAGGAAACCCATCTGCTCACCTGCCGGGCAGATGTCACGGGGGGCTGGGGAACCATGGTGACCTGGGAGGCAGGGACCGAGTGCGAATCCTGCTTCGGACCCTTACCGGCTCTGGGATCCCGGGCCGGTGGCTGAAGGCTCTCCGCCTCAGTTTCTTTATGTGTAACAGAATCCAATGAGAATGCACACAAAATCCTCTCAAATCTTAAAGCGCTGGATACATACTGACCTCTACAGGAGGGCTCCATTCCCACCCATGAGCCCCCTGATGATAATCAAGGGCAATCCCCTTCGCCCCCAGAGGAGACCCAGGGGATGCTCAGGACTGGCCACGGGGGGAAGCTGGGAATGAGAAAAAGCAAGAACTTTAGCTGCTATTTACTGTTTTTAATTGAAGAGAAATTAAGTATTACTCATATTTAATATTCCGGTTGAGAGACTTTCCCGCCCGGTCAGATCCTCACAATCACACACGTTACTTAGAGGAGATCTGACGTCTGGGCGAGAGCAAAGTGAAAGGCCTTGGGATTGCTTCTCTCTTCCTACCTTACGGGAGTCACACTTTTCAAAGGATTTTTCAGGTACAAAGCCTCAGGCATTTACATGGGGGTCTCCACAGTGGGAGCGGCAGCAGGGTGCCCAAGGGGTGCCAACTGATCCGTGGGTGGGGAGGTCAGTCAGCTAATAAGCATTTGTTAAGCGCCTACTGTGTGCCGCAGGACATTCCCACATGCTGCCCAATTCGCTTCCTTTGCTCAGTGATCTCTCCGACTGAGATATTTCATTATTTTCCTTTCTACGATGTATGAGTTTTATTATGTAAAAACCATTTATTATTATTATAATTATTATAATATAATATAATAATATATTATTATGTAAACCAGTATTATCTATTAAATTATACTATATTATTACAGAAATAAGTATCTAGAAGTG
This sequence comes from Antechinus flavipes, assembly GCF_016432865.1. Taxonomy (NCBI): domain Eukaryota; kingdom Metazoa; phylum Chordata; class Mammalia; order Dasyuromorphia; family Dasyuridae; genus Antechinus; species Antechinus flavipes. The sequence goes on from NC_067402.1 coordinate 19,270,109, forward strand.
AATAGGATTTATAAATAATTGTGCCCAGATCTGGCGTTTGTGCTCAAACTTTCACCGCTGGGGTATCAGTCACAAAAGCGTGGAGACCCCTGGCATCCCCGATCTCCTCTGAGCCTGGCTAGAGCCTCTGGAAGAACAGGCAGGTCTTCTTGTTCCCATTCTGCGGGGGAGGAAGCTGAGGCTCAGGGGAGGTGACCCCACGTCACTCAGCCAGTAAGTCCGCTGGCCTCGGGCCCGTGGAGCTGCCTGGGCCTCGGGCTCCGTGGGCCGGGGCTGGAAGCAGCCGGTTCCCGTCAGACTCTTGGCGAATCCCTTGCCTGCCCCGGGCTGTTTCCCTGAGATGCCCCAGTCCCACGATGTGCCCAGCAGCAGAGCCGGAGTGCCCAGCGTGATTCTGCCCGGTCCCGGCCCGTGCAGCGTGGAAGGAAGGTCCCAGGGCTGGAAGGCGCCAGGAATCAGCAGATGAGGAGGGAGGGGCAGCGCGGGCTCCCTGCAGAACCAGGCCGTGGAAGGCTCCGTCTAAGAGGCCGCCACAAGCCCCGAGCCCCATTTTCTGAGCTGTCGAGCTTCTGCCCGGCTGGTGGGGAGTGAGAGCCGGCTCGGGACCCTTTGTTTTGTTTGTTATCTCTGACTGTGGCTTATGCGAGTAATTCCTTTCCCCTGGCAGTCAGATGAAATGCCAAGCTTTTATTTGCCCGCTATAGCCTTGATTTTTTCCCTTTTAAAACGCATTTATGAAAACCTGGGGGCTCCTGGCTGAAAAGGCCAAACTCACCTAGGAGAACCCCGGAGGCCCCCGGCCGAAAGGGCCGGACTCGCCTAGGAGAACCTGGGAGGCCCTCCAGCTGAAAAGGCCGGACTCGCCTAGGAGAGCCCGGAGGCCCCCGGCCGAAAGGGCCGGACTCGCCTAGGAGAACCCCGGAGGCCCCCGGCCGAAAGGGCTGGACTCGCCTAGGAGAGCCCGGGGGGCCCCCGGCGAAAGGGCCGGACTCGTCTAGGAGAGCCCGGGGGCCCCCGGCCGAAAGGGCCGGACTCGCCTAGGAGAGCCCGGGGGGCCCCGGCAGAAAGGGCCGGACTCGCCTAGGAGAACCGGGGGCCCCCGGCCGAAAGGGCCAGACTGGCCTAGGAGAGCCCGGGGGCCCCCGGCCGAAAGGGCCGGACTCGCCTAGGAGAACCCGGGGGGCCCTCCGGCTGAAAAGGCTGGGAGTCCCTCCTGGCTGCCCCTGGAGGGTTTCTCTGAGCTCCAGCCCTGGCTCCTGACGGCAGGATGCTTTACAGCACATGGGGCGCTTGCCCCGAAGAACCCAGAACTCTGGGACACGGGAACCAGGGCCGCCAGCAGGCCGAAGCCCGAGCTCCGAGAGGCAGAGTCACGGGTCGCTGCCGCTCCCTCTTCCTTTGTGGGGAGGGGATTGTGTCAGCCGTGCTCTGCCGAGGCTTCTGGCCCTGGCTTTGGGTTCTTGTTACAGGGAAGTCACTCGTGCAGGGAGAAAGCAGAGAATACCCAGAAGTGACTGCAACAGACCAAGAAGAACCCGATCCAAGTGTAAGACTTTAAAAAGGCTGCTTTTGTTGGAAAACGCCCCAAAGCTGGGGCATCTCAGGGGGGCTGAGCGTCTGCCCAAGGGGAGTATAATACACGCACACGCAGTTCCATACGTAGGTATACGTGCAGAATAGAGACCTGTCTCGCTCTCTGGGATTCATCAGATTTGGTCTCCATGGATTTCTTTGGGGCTTCCAAGCTCCTCCCAGTCTTTTCCTATTTATCCTCCTCCTCCCCCTCTCCTGTCTTCACTTTTTTCCCGAGGCAGAGTTAAATGACTGGCCCAGGATCAGATAGCCAGGGTTAAGCGTCTGAGGCTGGTTTCGGAGCCTCCTGACCCGGGGCCGTCTGGCGGCTCCCTAGTCCGGTCCTGCTGAAAGGGGAAGGCGGAGGAGCATCTGGAAAGGGAGGCAGTGTCCCTCCCAGAAGCATCTGGCCTTTTCCGGGGGGACTCTCGGGGGTCTCGGAGCTCCCGGGCCGTCGGTGGGGCGGAGTCCGTCCCCTTCTCAGGAGAATGCTTTTAGAGTCATAAGGCGCCGTGCGAGGGAAGCCAGAGCTTGCTCCAGAGAACCGGGGCGTTTCCTTCCCCCCTCCAAGTTCGGGGCTTCCCGGACCCCAGTGAAGACCCCGCGAGCCTGTGGTAGAAGGCGTCCCCTACAGGGAACCGAGTCCCAAGAAGCCGGGGCTGCTCAGGCGGCGACAATCGGGGCTCCTTTGGTCCCATTGACTTAGAGCCCGCAGGGATCTTCAAGGCCATTGATTCCGATACCCCCCCCCCCCCCCCAGGACATCCAGGCTCAGAGGCACAGAGTAAAAAATAGTGATCTGCTCAAAATCACACGGGATCCGAACCCAGCTCCTGGGGTCCGAGAGAGGATAGAACGCAAGCTATGCGGAGGCGGCTGTTCCGGCCGAGCCGTCACAGCCCTGGGACCCCCGGGTGTGCGAGAGCCGTGTGATTGGCGGCTGGGACCCGACCTCCTCCCGGGGAGGCCGCCTCTGTGGGGGCAGGAGGGGCCTGAGACCGGGGGTGGGGAAAATGTTCCATTTATCAGCACTTGGGGCTTCCCCATTAAACCCGGGTTCACAGAGTAGCCTCGGACCTCGTTTTCAGCCAGCACAAAGTAGGAGCTGCCACGGGCTGGGAGAGACCAGCACACACCGGGGGAGAGCCGGAACACACCGGGGGAGAGGCCGGAACACACCGGCGGAGAGGCCGGGACACACCGGGGGAGAGGCCGGGACACACCGGCGGAGAGGCCGGGACACACCGGGGGAGAGGCCGGGACACACCGGGGGAGAGGCCGGGACACACCGGGGGAGAGCCGGAACACACGGGGGGAGAGGCCGGGACACACCGGGGGGAGAGGCCGGAACACACCGGGGGAGAGGCCGGGACACACCGGGGGAGAGGCCGGGACACACCGGGGGGAGAGGCCGGAACACACCGGCGGAGAGGCCGGGACACACCGGGGGAGAGGCCGGGACACACCGGCGGAGAGGCCGGGACACACCGGGGGAGAGGCCGGGACACACCGGGGGAGAGGCCGGGACACACCGGGGGAGAGCCGGAACACACCGGGGGAGAGGCCGGGACACACCGGGGGAGAGGCCGGAACACACCGGGGGAGAGGCCGGAACACACCGGGGGAGAGGCCGGGACACACCGGGGGAGAGCCGGAACACACCGGGGGAGAGGCCGGAACACACCGGGGGAGAGCCGGAACACACCGGGGGAGAGGCCGGAACACACCGGGGGAGAGCCGGAACACACGGGGGAGAGCCGGAACACACCGGGGGAGAGCCGGAACACACCGGGGGAGAGCCGGAACACACCGGGGGAGAGGCCGGAACACACCGGGGGAGAGCCGGAACACACCGGGGGAGAGCCGGAACACACCGGGGGAGAGCCGGAACACACCGGGGGAGAGGCCGGGACACACCGGGGGAGAGCCGAACACACCGGGGGAGAGGCCGGAACACACCGGGGGAGAGCCGGCACACACCGGGGGAGAGGCCGGAACACACCGGGGGAGAGCCGGAACAGGGGAGAGGCCGGCACACACGGGGGAGAGGCCGGGACACACCGGGGGAGAGGCCGGGACACACCGGGGGAGAGGCCGGCACACACCGGGGGAGAGGCCGGGACACACCGGGGGAGAGGCCGGGACACACCGGGGGAGAGGCGGAACACACCGGGGGAGAGGCGGAACACACCGGGGGAGAGGCCGGAACACACCGGGGGAGAGCCGGAACACACCGGGGGAGAGCCGGAACACATCGGGGGAGAGGCCGGAACACACCGGGGGAGAGCCGGAACACACCGGGGGAGAGGCCGGAACTGGGCCCTGATAACCCAGGGCCTGGACTAGGGGCTGGCCGGAATGGGAGGGTGAGTGAAGGCAGAAGCTGCCCTGAATATGGGGAAGGGGTGAAGGAGCCCAGTATCGTGTCAGGGTCCTGGAGGGTGGAAGGGGGGGGTCTTTGGCAAGAGCAGGGACATCTGGCAGAGCGCAGAGCGTTTGGGGGAAGCGGTAAGAACCACCTGGATCGGGGTGAGTCTCCCAGGTCTTTCTGGGGGATCTCACTGAAAATGTCCGGCCGGCAGCCTCCCCTCTCCCACGGAGCCCCCCCAGGGCGGCATCGCTCAGTTCAGTTTTTGGTCCTTTCTGACCCACAGAGTGCTCCCCGAGGCCGGCTGCTGCTTCTCCCAGGAGGTGTTTTTTTACTGACACTGGAGACTCTTCTCCACGAGCCCTGTTGAGACTCGGAGCCGAGGCTCCGGCATCTCGGCCGGATCGGACCAGGCTGTTCGGGCGGGGGAGCAGCTCTGTCCGTTGTCCATTCCTGTCCCATTCCCGAGAGGACCCACTCCTTTCATTAAGCCCCCGAGCAGTGACCCGCTACCAGGCGAGCCCAGGGGTTCTTGGCTCGTGGCCTCCAGGCGGCCGAAGCCCGGCTCCAAACGGCCTTTTAAAAATTCCTTATTTTTGAAATTTAGAAAAATTGTTTAGAGTTCTGAATGGTCTCCCTTCCTTCAGCCCCTCCCCCACCCACCCAGAAGGCCGGCGGTCACGTGGGAAGTCGTGAAAAACATTTCTCTATTAGCCGTCTTACCGAAAAAAAGTAAAATAACGAAAGTGAACAAAATACCCGGCGTTCTTGGAACCCTCAGACCTAGGCGAGGCGGGACAAGCGCTTCAACCAGATCCCGGTTCTGGAAGACGGAGCCGGAAGACCGGAGAAAACGGCCGGATAGCGGGAGGGGGGCAAAGCGCGCTCGCCCCGTTTCCCGCCCCCGGGACCTCGCTTTCATATTTCGAGCTCCTCGTTTTTCTGGATTTTATTTTGTGCATTTGAGATTTTCCTTGGGGGGAGGGGGGGATCCGCGGGTATCACAGAGTTGCCGGAAGGGCTCGTGACACAAAATAAAGATTAAGAATCCTTAGGAGAAAGGGCTCTTATTTTTCAATCATCAAACATTTGTTAACTATCTGCTATAATCCAAGCACTGGGTTAAGCGCTAGGGACACAAAAGAGGCAAGTGGCTGCTCGTTGATTTGAATAATGCAGAATGAAGGGGCTCTGCTACTTGCTCTCGCGAGGGAGCCGCTTCACCTCTGCCGGCCTCAGTTTCCTCATCCGTAACACTAGGGGCCCTTCCGGCTCCAAATCTACGGTTTTCACACCAATTCGGCAAACATTTACACAGCAGCTCTACGGCACGCGCTCCCCCCGCTCGGCCGCACGCTCCCTCCGCTCCCCCGCGCGCTCCCTCCGCTCGCCACCCCACCCCCGCTGGGCCGCGCGCTCCCTGCCCCCCCCCCCCGGCCCGGCCGTGCTCCCCCTGCCGGGCCGCGCGCGCTCCCCCTGCCCTCGCGCCCCCCTCCCCCCCCCCCGCCGGGCCGCGCGCTCCCTGCCCCCCCCCCCCACTGCCGGGCCGTGCTCCCCCTGCCGGGCCGCGCGCTCCCCCCGCTCTCGCTCCCCCCCCCCTCTCCGGGTCGCGCGCTCCCTCCGCGGGATTCTGTCCTTTCCCGGGGTGCGTCAGCTGGGGAAGGGCGCTGGCAAAGGCCAGAGGGACAACGGCCGTTTCCGGAGCGCCCCGGGAAGAGCCGGGGGGCGGGAGCACCCGTAGCTCCGGGGTGAGCCTCGGGCCGGCGGATCCCGTGTGACCTTGCAGGTAGCGAAGGTCGGGGGCAGGATTTGAATCCAGGGCCACTCAGAGAGCTCACTCTTCCCTAAATCCCGGCTCCCGGGGAGGGCGCTGAGCACTCTGAGGGGGGAGAGCGCCGGGCTCCCGGCTGAGGCCCTTTGGCCCTTCGGGACCCTCGCTGACGGGCCGGCAGCTGCCGCACTGCGGGCCGGGCTGTCCCCCATGGACCGCAGGCTTCCCTACCTCAGGCTTCAGCCCCTGCAGCCCCCTCGGCTCCAGGCTGGCTTCGGGATCTCCTGCATCTGCCCAGTCTGGCGGACTCGGCCCCCAGCCAGGCTTAAGGGGGGAGGGGGTCTGGCTCCGAACCCCAAGGCCTCCCGGCCGCTCGATCGCCCCCCCCCGGTCCTTGACCCCAGGGGGTTCATCCACAGCCCTGGCCTTCCCTCACCCCGGTCTGTCCCCTGTCGGGGCTTTTCGAAGCTCTTTCAGGATTCCTTTGTTTTTGACACCCAAAGTCATTTCTGAGGAGCCAGCGTGGGGGGGGGGGCAGAGCCGGGCTCTTCCTAGGCAGGAAGGACTTGGGGCTGCCCTCGACTGCAGCCCGAGGGGGTCAGGGGTCCCCCCCCCAGGGTGTTCTCCCCTACCCAGACAGTTGCTCGCTGGGTCCTCCAGGAAAGTCATTTACTCTCTCCTGGCCTCGGTCTGTGAAATGGGGAGGAGAGGTATCAAATGAGGTCAACTGTGCAAGGAACTCAGAGAAAGGAGGAGGGGGAGGAGGGAAAGGAGGAGGGGAAGAGGAAGAAGAGGAGGAAGAGAAAAAGGAGGGGGAGAGGAAGAAGAGAAGGAAGAGGGGAAAATAAGGAGAAAAAAGAAGAGGAAGAACAAGAAAAGGGAAAAAGAGGGACATGAAGAAGAGAAGGAAGAAAAGGAAAAGGAGGAGGGGGAGAAGAAGAGAAGGAAGAAGGGAAAATAAGGAGAAAGAAGAGAAAAAGGAGGGGGAGTTGAGAAGGAAGAGGGGAAAATGAGGAAAAAGAGGAAGAAAAGGAAGAGGAAAGGAAGAGTTATTTTATTCAAGGAATAGCAGGAAGGCTGGTGTGGCTGAATCATGGAATATTGAAAACCCTGAAAAGCAGGAAAGGACCCGGTAAGGGAGGGTTTAAAAGCCCCCTCCCCCCCATCTTACTTCTGAACGTGGGATTTGTGGGAAAGGGACCACGTGGTCGGACCTGAACTTTAGGAAAATGTCTTCCACAGTGGATTTGGGGGCGCAGATCAGAGGAGAGGGGGCAGGGACATGGACCCCATGGTACCGAGGAGCCTCGAAGGGCGGTGGGCTCCTGGGGGATGACGGAGGGTCTGCGGGAGAGCGGCCGGGCAGGAAACGAGGAAGGCAGGCTGCAGATTCCAGCTTCTCGTGTGTGAAATGGGGCCGATCCCGCACTTTCTGACTTTCCCTTCTTTTGGAGTATATATTCGCTGAGGGAATTTCCAGGTCAAAGGACATGAAGAATTCCGTTCATTTCCTCGCTTTCCAGCTGTTTTCCAGAAGCCTCCTGACAGCAATAGCTAACACTGAACCTCGGAGGTTCTCGGGGGACCCTGGCTACCACCTCTGAGAGGAGGGACTCTCCTCCCCTCAGCGATGGGGAAACTGAGGCTCAGAGGACCTGCCGGCGCTGCAGCTCGCACCAGGAGCAGGGCTCTGACCCCAGCCCGACACCGCCCTGCCTGACCCTGAATTACCATGGCCGGGCCCAGCTGGAGCCGTCTGGTGATCTCATCTTCGGAACTACCCAAGTGGAAAATGGGTCACGGTTCAGGAGTCGAGAGCCCGGGGATTCACCACCTGGAGCACAAGCTTCTGCTGAGAGCGGCCGCCAGCCTCGGCCCATCCCCCCCTGCCCCAGGGCCGGTGCCCTCCTGAGGCGGCCCGGCCCCCCCTTGGCGTCCGGTGCGGGAGTCTCGGCCGGGCCGCAGCTCCCTTCTCATCCCCGACTCCTGCCCGGCTCCCGTCCCGTATCTGGGAGCCCCCCTGGGCACTTGCCAGCTGCCCTCCCCGGGCCAGGTCCCCCGCTAAGGGTCTCGGATGGTGTCAGCTGAGTTCAAAGAACGGGGGGTGGGGGCGAAGCTGACAACTCAGAAGGGAAATGTGAGGGTCTTCAAGCCCAGGAAGGCTAGAGTGGGTCTGCTCAGCCCCCGAGGGCGGGACAGGGGGACCTGAAGTTGGAGAGAATCTGCGGGGGAGGCGACCTTCCTCCCCAGGCAGACATGGATGACCGCTGAGCCGGAACGCCGTGGCAGAGGAGTCTTGGCCAGGGGTGGGCTCAGCGAGCCGGCCTCCGACTTCTGCCAGAGCTTCCACACCAGAGGCCCAGAGTCTGTGACCCTCGTCCCACCCCCCGGTGGGAGGGGAAGGACATGGTAAAGCCACTCGGTAACGGCCTCTAGAAGCCAGGACTTGAGGGTCCATGACGTTCCCCAGAAGGCCTCGAGCTTCGGGCTCATTTAGCCTTTGACTCCTGTCAGAGTTCTGGCTCTGGAGCCCAGGTCCTGGGTTCAAATCTCAGCTCCACCACTAGTTCCCTGGGTGACTTTGGGCAAGCATGTTGAGGCTGTTTCCCCATCTATCAAAGGAAGGGGTTGGCTGGGGTCCCTTCTAGCCCCCGATCTGAGCTCCTCTGGCTGGTATGGGAAGGGTACCCCTCCCCTCTGTGCATGAGAAGTGTCTCTTCCCATTTAATGGGGAGAGAACCCCCGGCAAGTCCACTCTTGAGCCCGGGTACCTCTGGCCCCTGAGGTTACCCACGAGCTGGGGCCCCGAAGGCCAGGAGCGGCTCTAGCCCGTTCCCCAGCCTCCACCTGTCTCCCCCCTCTGCTCCTGAGTGATTCACCCCCCCACACACACACACACAGAAACAAGCTGCTCGGCCAAGATGGAAAAAGGGCCCCTGCTTTCCCCAAGTCTGCAGAGGACTCTGCATGAGCAGCGGAACCAGTGTTAGCCCATTTTACTGATGAGAAAAGTGAGGCTCTGAGAGGTCGGGACTGGCCCTCAGCATCAGCGGCAGGGCTCTCGGCTCCAAGGTCTCCCACGGGGCCATCCTTCCAAAGATCCTTTTCAGTCCTTTTTCCTGGGCTTGCCCAGTCTCCCCCCAAAGCCCCGTTCAAGGCCCCTTCCTCCCTCCTTCCCCCTGAAACTACCTTATGTTTCTCTTGTAGGGACTTACCCCCACCCCCGCCCTGGATTGTCCCCGGGACCGGGATCCCATAATCTGCAGGGCCCAGCACGCTGCTGCTCCGGAGTCAGAGGACCTGGGTTTGAATTCCCCCCCTTCCCCCCTCCTCCCCCCGGGGGCTGTGTGACCTCATCCCGGCTGAGGGGATGCACGGTTTCCCTCCCGGGGCCCCCAAGCAAGGACTCGTGGGTGATGCTCACAACCATTTATTGAACGTTTCAACAACACATCCTTGAATTAGGATTTGGGGAAGTTTCACAATGAGGAAGCTAATGAAGTACTCCACATGACCCCCCGCCGCCCCCAGGAACCTATGCAGGCCTGAACCCACCTACTCAATTCACAGTTAACTTTTCCAGGACTACAGATACTCAATGGCCACGGGGGAGGGGGCGGGGCGGGCTGGGCTGGGGGCGGGGACCCTCTTGCCGCAGAGAAGGGGGGGCCGAGGGGGAGGGGCGCCACTGAGTATTGTCACGGTCAAGAAAACACACACGGTAAATGCAAGAAACAACCACTGAGGCACTAGTGGGGGGCGGGGCGGGGGCGGGGGCTGGTCTCTTCCGCCTTCTGCCGTGACCCGGGGGGCTACGTGCTGCAGACCAGCACATCTGCAAAAGGTCCCAGCAGGTTTTTGCTGAAGATGCACCGGATCCAGACCAGGTAGGTGGTGAAGGGCTTAATGTTCTCGGCAAAGGTGTGGTTCTGGTGGGTGAGGATGTAAGGCATGTACGCGTTCTCCCCCTGCTCCTGGATCCACACCTCGTACTGGACCTCCCTCGCCTTCACGAACTTGAGGTTCCAGGGCGCCTGCCAGGACACGCTCAGCCGGGCCTCGGCGGCGCCCTGCACCGAGGCCCGGCACCTGGCCTCCCGCACCTTGCTGGGGTAGGGCCCCTGGGCCCGCCTGGGCCTGCCCGGCCCGGCCTTCACCACCCCCCGGATGGCCTGCAGCAGGGACGGGATGTCCACCTTGGTGTCCTGGTAGATGCGGAACAGCCACTCGGGGTTGCGGCAGCACAGGTGCCGGGGGACCTCGCGGCTCTGCAGGATGCGCTCTTGCTCGGCGCGGTCCAGGTGGGCGATGCCCCCCTGGTCCCAGGGCCGGTCGGGGTAGGTGACGGTGTTCTCCTGCTTGGTGTTGCGCCAGGCCACGTACTGGAGGTCCATGTCCGGGAGGCCGGCCAGCGTCTTGTAGGGCGTGTAATGGTCGGGGTTGACGGCGTAGGGGAAGAGCTCCACGGCGACGGCGCCCCGCGGCAGGAAGAGGGCGGTGATGAGCTGGGCGCCGTGCATGCTGACCAGCATGGAGGCGTTGCTGACCAGCCGCGCCACGTCGGCGAAGGCGTAGTCCTCCAGCGACACGGTGACCGTCTTCATCTGGAACTCGCGGGCCAGCGCCAGCAGCAGCTCGGCCTCGTTCAGGATGAGCCGGTTGAGGGTGCGGCTGAAGACCACGATGTAGCCCTGGCCCGGGCCCGGGCCCCGGCCCTCGGCCACGCTGACGTTGAGCGCGCGCAGGACGAAGCCGGCGAAGCGGCGGATCTCGGTGCCCGACACCAGGACGTTGGCCTTGGGGCCCTGCGGCTGCACGAAGCCGTACTGGTACCAGGTGGTGGCCTTGGAGAGCCCCACGTAGGCGCGCGGGAAGCAGAGCAGGCGGCCCAGGCCCTTGAGCTGCTCGCGCAGCAGCGGCGCCTTGCGGCTCAGCAGCTGGTAGAGGTCGAAGTGCGGGCCCGGGCCCCAGCCCTCCATGAACACCAGCCGGGCCTCGGGGCCCAGGTCGGGGAACTGCCGCAGGGTGTAGAAGAGGGGCAGCAGGTCGTCGTGGAAGATGTGCATGAGGTTGTCGGGGTTGAAGCGGTTGGCGATCAGCGCCACGTCGGGCAGGAAGCGCGCGGGGGGCAGGGCGCGCAGCGCGGCCACGGGCAGCTCCACGAAGTTGAAGTACTGGGTGTTGTGGTCCTCCACCGAGGACAGGTCCAGGAGTGCGGGCTGGAAGCGGCGCGGGCCCAGGCTGGGCAGCATCAGCGAGCCGTTGCCGTGGAAGAAGATGAACTCCTCCGCCTCGGCCGAGTAGCAGAGGTCCTGGAAGCGGCAGACGCGGTCGGTGTGCGTGCGGCCCGTGCACACCATGCGCGTGCCCTCCTCCAGGAGCGTCTGCAGGGCCGCCTGCTGGTCGGGGCCCTCCCGGGCCGGCTCCTGGGCCTGGCGGCGCAGAGCCAGCTCTTGCTCCAGCGTGGAGGCGTGCTCCCGCAGCCGCACGTGCTTCCACAGCACCGCCGCCAGGATGGACACGAGCAGGGCGTTGAAGACGGCCGCGATGTTCATCCTGCCGCCGCCGCTGCCGCCGGCCGCGGCTCTAGTAGGACGGTGGGCACAGGGTGGAGCCGGGCAGCGGCGCGGCGCTGCCGTCCATCTCCTCAGGCATGGCAAGAAGAAGCAGAGACCTGCGGGGGAGAAGCGAGAGAAAGGTCACCGAGCGCCCGGCCAGGCCCGCAACACGGGGGCGAGGGTCAGAGAAGGGCCCCCTCCCCCACCAGCCCGGGGGGCGCGCCAGCAAAGGCCGAGAAAGCGCCCGGTGCCCCAGGAGCCCGTGAGCGCCAGGAGGGGAGAAGGGAGAAAGGGAGAGAGAAAAGACACGGAGAGAGAGAAAGAACAGAGATGGAGAACAGAGATAAAACAGAAATGGGGAGAGAGAACAGATGGAGACAGAGCAGAGCTATCAGTACAGAGACAGAGAAATAAAGGACAGAACAGAGAGATGGAGAAATGGGGAAGGGAGGGAGAAAGGGGTGAAGGTGCCAGCGGCAGGAGGGTGTTGGGGGGGAGGCTGGGCCCTGGCTGATCCACTAGAGCAGAGGGTGGATTCACATCCCCCCCTCTCATTTCAGTCTCCTTCAGGGCTGCTCCACCCCCTCCCTTGGGGTCAGTGATGACCCCCCCCCATCCTTATTTTCATCTGTGACCGTGTGGCTTCTCCAGGAGGGCGGGGACCGTCCTCCTGGCTCTGTGCCCCGTGCCCGGCTCATGAGGGTCAGACCACGCTGAATGAGGCAAGCATTGGGGAGGGGGGAGGGGAGCTTCCTGACCCCCTGCACCAGCCCACGAAGGGACAGATCATCCCAGCAGGGAGTCTCTAAAGCGGCAGCATTCGCACCCCGCTCTCCATGAAGCAGCCACAAGACCAGTAAGTGCCGGGGGCAGGATCTCCATGTTCCGCTGCTTCCCAACTCCCACTGTCCTCAACCCCTCCCTTCCATCCCCCTCCCCCTCCCTACTCATTCACTTATTCAACAAGCCCTGGAACAAGGACAATTTCTGCCTCCAGGAGAGGACGGAGGCCAGCCCGTGTCCAGGAACGAGCACAAAGCCGGGCCATGGCTCTGAGCTCCCCAGCCCCGGGGGACCCGAAGCCCCTGCTTCTCGGCTCCCCGGGCCCCCGAAAGGGGCAGCGTGCCACAGGGGAGGCCTGAGCCAGGATGTCCCAGCTCCGAGGCCGCTCTGGGCTCCCTAGGCCCGGACCCCGTGGTGGGACCCGGGTGAGAGCTGCTCCCTGTGTGCCCGAAGCACTCTCCTGGAACCATGGAAACACCTTTAACAATGACAGACCCCAAGCATATTTCCTCATGCCCTGGGACAAAAGCAGCTGCCAGACCCACTGAGCGCTGCACGGGGAGCTGGAGGAGACTGCTGGGGGCCCTGCCATGTTCTCTCCGTCTCTGGGCTTCCTAGCGGGGAAGTCCTGTGCATCACAAGCCCGTCTCTTAGTAGTGGGTAGCCTCAAGGACACCTTGGCCAAGGCAGGAAGCAGCCATTAAACGCCAACTGTATGCCAGTCACTGTGCTAAGCTTGGGAGAGACAAAGAAAAGTCCGCCCCCTTCTGTTCTCCTGATGGGCCAGTAGGGAGAGAGGTTTGGGACTCAAGTTTGGAGAGCCGGGTTTGAAACCCACCCAGGACACTTCCTAGCTCTGAAAAGGGTGGTTCACATCCCAGGACCTCAGTTCATCTGTAAAATGGGGACAAGAAAGCCTCTAGCCTGCCCTTTACAGGCATGTGGCTAGAAATGAGCTTCATAAGCCTCAAAAGTTCCAGGGAACTGTCAGTCACTAACTGTTAAGTGTGTTGTTGTTACCATTACTAATTCACAGAGTGAGTGACAAAAAGGGTCCGCTTTTATTCTTGAAAATGCGACTTGCATGATTCATCAATCCACAGCAACGGCCTTAATTAGAGGCGGCCAGTTTTGGAATTTTAATTAGAAACAAATTAACACAAATTCCTGCTGATACAAAGCACTTTGCATCCTTAAATTTATTTGATCTTCACCCTGGTTCTGGACAAGCACAATTACTCCTATGCGGCAGATGGAGGAGAGCCCCCGGCGGTCAAAGAGCAGATGCAGAATTCAGGGTCGGACCTTCTGATGACAAAGACCCCCTCCGAAGGGGCAGGCTCGCCGGCGCTAAAAGGAGAAGCCCCTCTCAGGGGTCTTAGCAGACCTCGGGTTCGAGCTCCCGACTTTCCCATGGGCTAAGATCTCGGGGGCAGGGGCAGCCAGGGGCCTCCATCTCCTCCACCCAGCCCGCCTTCTCCTGGGAAGGTCCATTCCGGCCCCTGGCCTGAGGCCTTGGGGCAGCTGCAGAGTTGGAGCGCCCCAAGCCTGGGGGTCCTCCAAGTCTCCCAGCATGGAACCCCCGTTGCAGCTAACGCTGGGAGTGGGGAGGGGGAAGAGGAGGACTCCCAATTAGACAAAGAGCGTCTACCTGAGGAGTCTGAGGTTGTCCGAGGAAGGTCACGGCGGGTCCTTGCACCTGAGAGCAGGCGGGCCCAGTGGGCCCCACGTGCCCCCAGTCAGAAGCAGAGCAAGCCCAAGGAGCTTTTCTAAAGGCTTGGGTCACACATACAAATGGTTCTGGAGGTTTCCTCAAACCTTGCCTACCCTTCAGCCCTTGTGCTGACCCTACCCTCTGCCCCTGGTTCAGGGCTGGCACCGGAGCCAGGGAGAAGGGGCAGCAGCGGGCAGGCCTTGTCCTGTTCCTTACACTCCCTCATACCCCCATGCACTTCCCCACTGCCATCAGCCTCTCTACGGGACAGGGGTCCAAGCCCCCCAAAAGCCTTGTGGTGACAGACCCACCTCACCCAGTTCCCCCCAGTTTATGTCCCCCCAGATCTCCTTCCTTCCGCATCTATGAGAGCAGTGGGAAGGGGGAACCCCTGTCCAGGGGGCTCTGGGAGAGCCGTTCACCCTGCCCTGGAAGGAGCCGAGGCAAGGCAACAGCCAGCTTTCAGCACGCGGCGCGCTGGACAGCGCCCAGACCGCCAAGGCTGAGAGAGGGCTGCTTCCAGCCAGTCTCCTCCCCGCACCCCTGACAGCACATGCCCCGTGCCCACGGGTCCTCACTTGCCCACTCGCCCCCACAGCTCCTTATTCACTCTCACGGCTCCTCATTCACCCCCACGGCTCCTTACTGGCCCCCGGCTCATCCCTCCCCTTGGCCATGGCTGCACCATCTGCAGTCCCAGCTCCCTTTGCCCCCCACCCCTCCCACTCTGGGCATGCTCCGTCCGCCCACTGTCCTGTGGCTCCGGCCAGCAGCTCACCTCAATCCGCCAGCCTCCGGAGGTCAGCGCAGCCTTCCGGGGCTTTGCTGCAGTATTCCCGCCAATGCCCCGCGGGGCAGCCACGGGGACAACAGGGACCAGCCGGAGGGACCAGAGTAAAGGGACGGAACTGGACGCAGGGACAGAGGCTCGAAGGGTGGGGGCTTCCCTTGTTTGAAAGGGGGAGAGAAGCAAAATCTGGGAGAAGGGCAGACCATGTGGAGAGCCGCTTCTCCCAAGGTGGCTCTCGTGCTAAAAACAGGCACACAAAAGGCAGGGGTGGGGAGAGGGGGAGAGAAAAGAAGGGAGGGGGAAGAAGTGGGGAGAGGGGAGGGGGAGCCAGAAGAAGAGCCAGCTCCACCACCAGAAAGAGAAGCCTGATGGTAAATGGCTCTTGGGGGGGCGTGACCAGCTGCCGTGGCCGGGGAGCTGGCCGCCCCCTCCCCACAGAAGTTTCAGAAGCCGAGGACGCCCTCCCGGGATGCGTGCTCCGCTCTGCTGGGATCTTGTTCCTCGGCGGGATGGGTTTGAAAAGCCAACTTAAGGGCCCCAAAGTCCCACTGCTCTAGGGGAGGGGAAGAGGGGAGTGCAGGTTTCTCAGCTGCCATTATTTCCATACCCCCTTAAAGAACTTTAGGTACAGGGGCCCAAGGGAACTTAACCACCATAAGGGGGCTGGTGGAGATCTGTGGTCCCACGAGCCCTCCTTGTTTGGGACGGGGCGAATGACGTTGGTATGGGAAAGTCCCAGCGAGGAAGCCCCTGAGAGCCTGGGTGTCTGGGGGCACAGTGACCCCCCCAAGCATGGGTTGGAGGGAGCCTCGGAACGCCGTTCTTCCCTATCCCCCAGCACCCCCTCGCACGAGATGTTTATTGGCTTGGACCTGGGAGGAGGGGACGGCACAGACTGAGCGGGCGGCGCTCAGGAAGCGGGCTCCCAGCGCGGCAAGGAGGCAGGATTCAAAGTCGGTCCCTTCCCGCTGGGCCGCTCAGTATCACGGAACCGAGAACCCAAGCTTTGCTCCAGCAACTCCCGGCTTCTCACGTCCAGCGGAAATCAAATGCAGGGTCGTGGGAAACGTGGCCCCGGAGGCCAGGACTTGAGCCCTGCTCCTGCACCCCACGAAAGGACATAAATCCCCGTGATTGTCACCCTGACAGCAGCACCTCCAGTGCTGGGTCAGCCTGATGCGATCGGGCATTCACCTGCTTCTCCTAAAGAGCCCCTTGCCAAGGGCAGAAAAGGGGAGCCTCCCTCCAGCTGCACCAAGGAGCCCCAGGACGCCCCCCCATCTGCTGGGCAGTGAGGGAGTCCCGAAGTCTCTGGGAAGCACGTTGGGCCTGGCCCAGATCCGGGGCCTCCAGAGCACAGAGAGAAGGGGGGCAGCCATGGCTGGGGATGAGCTCTCCCGGAGGCACAGCCGGCTCTGACCTCACCAGTGAGGTTCCCCTGCGGCTCCCGCCCACCTGGAGTCTTTTTTCACCTCACCCTGGGAAAGATAGAGTGAGCCCAGCAGTGGGGAACCCGTCCCCACTTAAGCAGGACACGGCAGAAGCAGCCCCGGACTGGAGACCAGGGGCCCGAGTCCTGTGCTGGCCGGCCCCGCCCCTTTCTGCTCCCCGAGCCTCAGTTACGCGGGGGTGTGGGGGGAGCACTGGGGCCGGGCTCAGGCCCCCAATCCCGGCCTTTGTCTCCCCATCACGGCCCCCAGACACACTGAACTGGGCAGGGAAGAGCTTGAGGCTAAAGGCTGGGTTCCCAGGGGCTGCTCCACTACCTCGGACCCCTCGCAATTCTCACTGCAGCAGGCGGCCTTCTGACAAGGCCCCGAGGAGGGAGCTAAGGGTCCTTCAGGTAAGCTTCTGGAAAAGGTTTCAGGAATCCCCCCAAAACCCCAAGTTGTCAGAGGACCCCATGAAGCAAGCAAGTTTTGCTGGGGGCGTGAAGAACAGAGTTCGGCCCCCACAGGGTCCGAGCCCTCAGCAGCTTACGGCTGGAGGAGGGAGCGCCTTGTTCCCGATCCCTTGGCCACTCTCCTGCATTCTCCCTTCCCGTGGGACAGATTCACGGCCCCTCCGGCCCCAAGAGTCCCTGAATGGGACAAAGGCCCTCAGGTGGATCTGTCCATGGTTCTGAGATTAGAACGGAATCTCCGGGTCTACAACACACACAAGAAGCCGAAGCGGGAGACATCTGCCCTCCCTTTTTTGCAGGGATGGGGATGGGGGGCCCACAGGTGGGGCACGTTGCCTGTGTCAGATTTGGATTTTTATGCATCGCCAGAGTTTTTCCAGCAAATGTGTTATGTTTATCGGATGGCTTTCTAGGAGAACGGAAGCGAAGGGATGTAGGGAGAAATTTAGATGGTGGAAACCAAAATACATCGATAAAATCTATTCACATTAAATGCTTGTTCAACTGAGGGGCAGATGTCGTGTGCCGGGTCTCTGTGGCCTCTGAACAAGGGTCAGGCAGCCGATCCCCAAGGTCGGTCCGGCTCCCCCGCCTAGAAGGCCCCGACGCCGGGACGCCCTGCTGCCTCTGCTCTGACCCAGCCTCCGGGGCCCCTCGCCGAACGCTGCTTTTTAGCCAAGGAAAGGCCACGTTTCAGTTCAAGGTTTACATTGTTTGGTGTCCACGTTCCCAGACCCAGGCAACGCTATGGACAGAAAACTCCCGGGGACAGCCCAGGGGACCCTGCCTGTCCTTGGGATGGGAGGGTGAATCTGGCCTGGGGCCAGGAAGGCTTTAGAAGCGAATGGATCCTAGAGACACCAGCCAGATTGGCCAAGGGGGTGTCCCAAAGGACAGGCCCACTCAGGACAAACCACTTGGATTGGAGGCAGGAGACTGACCAGGAGGGTGCCAACAGCAGGAGGTCCAGTGCGCAGGGGAGTGCAGGGTTCCCGCCCTGATTAACTTCTCAAGGGATTATGGGCAATTCCCTCTGTAGTCCTTTGGGGGCCAGGATTCCTCCTTCCTTCGCCCCCGTCCTTGCTGCTCCCACTGCCCATCACCACAGGGGTCCCCAAGGGACGGGGGAGCTGGGCCTGGTCCTTGGCACTCACTGTGGGACCCCGGGGAGGACTCAGCCCCCTGATGGGAAAGCAGCGTCTGCGTCGCTGACTCGCCCTGACGTCTGTGAAGGCGCTGCAGCGATCAATCACGGAGAATCGCCAGATGCGCAGGGTGGGGGGCAAAGAGAGAGCCTGCCTGAAGGAAGCTCGCTTTCTAATGGGAGGACCCTGTACGGGCTCCTCCATGAGCTGGGTCTGAGACCCCCGAGTTCAGCTTTATCTGTGATTTATTGGAGTCACAGACTATATACAAAGGTCGCTGGGAGGAGCGGGGCTGAGTCAGGAAGGGCTTCCTGCGAGTAATTCCCGGGGCTCCATCTTCCCCTTGCTCCCAGGGGCCACCCTGCGGCACGTTGTGCTTACAACCAGGCCAGAGTCTCCCCAGACCCTCTTCCTGACGTTCTGGATTCCGAGACCAGGCTGCCCTGCCCCCATCCTGGGTACTGGACCCCACCCCTGCATTTAGATCTTTGTGACATAATTTCTCCACTGGAACACAAGCTTCTTGAAGGCACTTCTGCGGGCCCAGGATCTGACACAGGGACTGGCTCCAACAAGAGACTACTCAAGGTTTCCCCCACCCCTCCTTTTCTCCCTCCCTCCCTCCCTCCCTGTCCGTTCTCGGGAGTTTTCTCAGACAGCCTTTGCCTATCTGCATGTGGCCCATTTTCTGGGCTCTGGGCCCAGGCTGGCCTCGGTTGGTCTTTTTTTTATCATTACTATGATGAGGACTGCCCCTTCCCAGGCTGTCTCAGTCACACAGCCACTGAGGAGCGGGTCTGGGACGCTGTGGAGGGGGGCCTGATGAAAGGCAAGGAACTGATGGGGACGCCCTGCTCGGGGCGGCTCTTGTCGGACCGGGCCGGAGGCTGTGGGGGCCAGTGTGAAGGACCCTCACCCGCCCACTGACCCAGGCACTTGCCCAGGCAGCCGCAGCCTCTCGCCCCCTGATTTCCCAAGCTGATGCTTCTGGGACACTCTCCTGCTCAGCAAGCAGTGGCTCCCTCCTACCTCCCCCTCAGGCTGGCACCTGCTGGCTGTCCACCGCTTCTAACATACGGGACCCTGGCCGGCTCGGGACTCTGGGGCCTCAGAAGGGCCGGACTCTGCCGTCCCCTCCAACCCCCACAACTGCCCGCCCCCATGGTGTGCCAGCTTAAGCCCCTGGGGGGCCCTGGTCACCCCGGCCAGGCCCACACCACACAACAACGCAAGCCTAGTTTCAGACCTGCTACAGTCACTGAATGTCACCCTCAAGCGAGAGGCAGAGGAAGGGGAACGAGGGAACATGAAAAGCCCCTTTGGGGGCGGGGGCTGGGTCCCCGGGCAGGGCCAGGGCTGGAGGCGGCTCCACACTGACCCCCCTTCACTCCCAGCGGTCTGGCCCCAGAGGGAGCAGCCCGCCCTGAGAAGCTGGGCTGGGAACAGAGAGCGCGGGCCTGGGGGCGATCTTGATGGGACGCCGTTCAAAAAGGAACAGGCCGGCCTGTGCCCAGGGCCGGGCGGGCCCCAGAGTCCCCATTAAGGAGAAGAGATGAAAGCTTCTGGCCCGCAGCCTAACGAGCTCCAGCCTCCAGCAGCCTCCCCTTCCCCGACGGCCTCCACAAGGCCAGTGTTCCTTTGCTTTGGGGGAGGCGCAGGCCGGACTGTGGCCAGCTCCCCCTCCAAAACATTTCTGAGAAAAGAGAAACAAGCCTTTTAAATGAATGGGCCCAGTCAGCAAGTGCCGGCCCCGTCTGGACACGTGTGTCTCCAAAGACACGGGCAAGTCAGGTCACTCCCTCGCTCAAAAGCCCTCAATGGCTCCCTCCGAGTGATGGCGCCGTCACTCCAAGAGGACAGGGGGCTCAGTGGGGGTGGGGCGGCCTTGGCCTTCCAGGGGGGTCTCTTCCTTTGCTATCAGCCCTCACATCCGGCTTTGTATAGAGGAGATGCTCAATAAATGTGGGCCCGGGTCCCAGCTCTGCTCCCCGGAGGGGGGGCGCACAGGGGGAGGGGAGGTTCTCCTTTTGTAAAGAATACAAATGTCCCAAGGTCCCCCCGGTTCCAAGCCCCTGCCCGCTAGGACCTGGGCAGCTGGGTGCCCATGGGGTAGAGAGGAAGGGTAACTGGGCACAGCGCCAACTGCCCTCTGCCCACAAGCCTGCCCGCCAGGTCCCAGGTCTCCATTTACAGTCAAGGAAACAGCTGCAGGTGAACCTGAGCTCAGGACTCGGGACCACCCGCAGTCTCTAGAACCCGGCCATGGAGGGGGAAGGAGGAGCTCCTAGAGGGCACAGCGCCCCCCACTGGGCAAGCGAGGCCATGGAGGCCTTGGGACACTGTCCCGGCAGGAAGCCGCTGAGCGGGGCCTCGTCCCTAAAAGGCAGACTCAGAGGCTGGAGGGGCCACGCGCCCCCCCCCCCCTCGGCCCCACGAGGAGCCACAGGCCACCGGGACGGAGCCATGTTACCTTCGGACCAAGCCGACAGGACCCGCTCAGCCCTTAAAGGCTCCCTGACCTTCTGTGTGAGAGGAAAGGAGCGAGCGAGGGAGGGAGGGAAATCAGTGGCTGCTTTGAAACCGAGGGCCATGAATCAGAGGAGATGCTGTTTTTAAGGTTAAGCGCCTTCTCCTCTTGGACGAGTCCATTTAAATCACCAGCAGCCATTAGCCCGTCACGGGTGAAAATTATCTGACCTAATGGCAGAGTCTGAGGCGGCTAAATCCCAAGTGTGCCAGCCCCTCCCCCCATGCCCCCCACAAGAGCAGGGCCCAGGGACGGAAGAGCTCCAGTGAAGCCCCCCCGGGGGCCTTCAGCTCTCAGGGCTTCCTGTTCCCTCCGTGGCTCCTGGGGCTCCCCCAGCTCTGGTTCTATGGAAACGCTCCTGGTCCAACCCTGCCGTTTACAGATGAGTTCATGGAGGGCGGGGCTGGCTGGGGCACTCCCCCGGCCCAGTGGGGGGCCATCACCCACTGCCCGCAGGACTCAGTTTCCTTATCTCAGTTAAATGGGGATAATAATCTATCTGAATCCTAGCCACTACCTCCAGTGGCCCGCAAATGCTCACTAGCTGTGGGGATGAGGCTGCTGGGGAACCTCTGGGGAGCTCCACATTCTACACTCTCTTCCCTCCCCAGCCCCAAGGCCACCCCGAGGCCTCCCTAACCAGAATCGCCCGGTCCCAGACTTCCCTCCCCCCAGACACGGTCAGCAGGCTCTCCTTCCAGAGAAGCTCACTACTTCCCACCACGACCCTCAGAGGATAAGATGGAGGCCATGTAAGCTTGGCCGCCCACCTGACCGCCGGGACCCTCTCCCTTCCTTTTACAGACCGGGCCCAGAGCCGTTGGGTGATTGTCTCATCTGGGCTCTGGGATCAGGAAGATCGGAATTTAAATCTGGCCTCAGGGACCGGCGGCCCTGGGACGCTGGGCCACTCTCTCCACCTGTAAAATGGGAGAGCAGCACCCACCTCCCAGGAAGTGGTGAGAATACAAGCACTTAGCCCATCCTTGCAAACACTGGGGGCTTAATTAATGCCTTTTCTCTTCCTTCCCTTCCCAAAGACAGTGATCAGGAGGGGGAGAGCAGGCTATGGGCCTGTTTTTCAGAAAAGGAAAGTTAATAAACCTGGGGGAAGAGGTGGGAGCTCCCGGCCTCCGGGCCCAGCCTCCCTGCTTGGATTGTCTGGGATGGCCGGACCTCCGTGTCCTGCGTGTTCCTGATTAATGGCTCATTGCCTCCTCCATTAGAAAGCTCGCAGGGCACAGCAGGTGCCTCATAAATGCACCAGGACAGCCAGAGAAGGAGGCTGCCCTGGGCTGCTTCTCAGCAGTCACACCCAAAGGTGGTGGGAAGCACCCCAGGGGCCCGGGGGAGGGCTCTCTCAGAAGGCCCTGGAATGCTGCGGCTATGCTGGGGGGCAGAGGGCCTTCAGCCCCCTCCCAGGCTGGCCCTTCTCCCCACAGGGCCTCTGAAAATCCCGAGCACTCAGCCCAGTGCCTGGCACACAGAGCTCTGCCACTGGTTAACCACCAGGATGGCAGAAATCCTTCCTAACGGGACGCAAAGGAGGCCGTGGGACTCCTGACTCTGCCATGGCTTCCCTTAGCTAAAGGAGGCTGTAAAATGGGACAAGTAGGGAAAATAAATATAAACTAATTAAATAAAAATACATCAAATAAAAAGAGGATGGACTGGACAATTTCTAAGGTGACTTCCCCATCTCTGCTCCTGTTCTCACCCTTTCTATGGCCCCAAGATTCTGGGAAATAGGAAGAAACTCCAGAAGCCCCGAGGAATCCGACCTCAAAAACCCAATCACAGCCCGAAGTTCGAGCCAACAGCGCCTGAACCTCCCAGCAAGCACCTGCCCAGTCTCAGCCCCGTCTCAGACTGAGGGGGTGAGGCAGAAATCCAGTCATCAACCAACAAGAGTGGATCCATCACCTCCCGAAGGCTGGCGGACCTGGGACACAGAGGGCCAGATCCCGGGAGATGTGACAGCAGGAGAACATACAGACTCCATGACGGGACGTCCAGAAGGTGTCTGCGCTTTGGGGGGTGAGCAAAACCCCGACCCTGCTCCCACAGGGCTCCCGGTCAAATCAGCATCAGGGAAAGGCCCCAGATGGAGGAGCACGAGGGGCTGCCAGCCAAAGGGCTTTACAAGAAGCAGGCCTCCCAGACCCCGGCTGAGTAAGGGAGAGGAGCACGGGCTGGGAGAGAGGAGCATGGGATGAGAGAGAAGAGCACGGGTTGAGGGAGAGGAGCACGGGCTGGGAGAGAAGAGCACAGGCTGAGGGAGAGGAGCACGGGCTGGGAGAGAAGAGCACAGGCTGAGAGAGAGGAGCACGGGCTGGGAGAGAAGAGCACAGGCTGAGGGAGAGGAGCACGGGCTGAGGGAGAGGAGCACGGGCTGGGAGAGAAGAGCACAGGCTGAGGGAGAGGAGCACGGGCTGAGGGAGAGGAGCACAAGCTGAGGGAGAGGAGCACGGGCTGAGGGAGAGGAGCACAAGCTGAGGGAGAAGAGCACAGGCTGAGGGAGAGGAGCACAAGCTGAGGGAGAGGAGCAAAATCTAGGAAAGAAAAGCACTATCTAAGAGAGAGGAGCACAAACTAAGGGAGAGGAGCACAGTCCATTACATTTCACCCAAGATTGGAACAACAGCAGGGCCAGCAAACATGGGCTCAGAAAAGGCAAAAGCAAAAAGCAAAAAAAAAAAAAAAAAAAAAAAAAAAAAACAATTCAGAGAGAGAAGCAGGGAAACTTGCTAAAAGGTGCCACAGAAAATGGAGTAAAGTGAATATTAAGCATATTATCACCAAACAGCCCAGCATCCAAAATCTTAAAGGAAAAAGTTACAGGAGGAAATAGTTAGATGTAACAGACTTCTGGAGAAAAAGGAATGGATTTTTATCAGCATTATAAGGTACTTAATTAACCATGCATCAGGTCATAAAAACCTCCGACAAATGAGGAAAAACAGAAATATTAAATGCATCCTTTTAAGACCATAGTGTGATAAAAATTGCATACAACATATGGGCCAAGTTTCATAAATTGAAAATTAATAGAAAGTGGAATAATCTCATTCTAACGGATGGGTCAAAGAACAAATAAACAATAATTTCACAAAGAGAATGACAACAATCAGACAGCGTACCAGAATTTATGGGATGCAGCCAAAGCAACACTTAGAGGAATATTTATATCTCTAAGTATACATCAATAAAACAAAGAAAGAGCAGACCAATTAAAAAAAATAGAAAAGGAACAAATTTTAAATCTCCAATTAAAGATCAAATTGGAAATCCTGAAAACCAAAGGAGATTAATAAAACTGAAAGAAAACCATTGAAATAATAATAAAAAAGAAATAATCAGTTAATTTGATTAAAAAAAGATGACAAATTACCAATGTCAAAAGTGGTACCAATAAAAAAAAACTAAAGCAATTATTAGGAACTATTTTGACCAATTATATACCAATAAATCTAACACTCTAAGTGAAAGGGATGAGTATTTTATGAATAATATAAATAACATAAATTATCCAGGTTAACAGGAGAAAATATTTCCTCTTAATACTTAAATAACCCTTTCTTAGAAATAGAAATTCAACATGCCATCAATGACCTCCCTAAGAAAAAAATGCCCAGAACCAGATGGATTCACAAAAGAACTTTACCATAAAGAACAATTAATTCCAATATATAGAAATATAGTCAAAAGAATCCCTCCATATTCCTT
The DNA here is from genome assembly GCF_016432865.1 of Antechinus flavipes. Classification (NCBI taxonomy): domain Eukaryota; kingdom Metazoa; phylum Chordata; class Mammalia; order Dasyuromorphia; family Dasyuridae; genus Antechinus; species Antechinus flavipes. The sequence goes on from NC_067402.1 coordinate 19,293,966, forward strand.
TTATGACACAAATATGGCGCCGCTACCTAAACCAGGAAGACAAAGCAAAGACAGAAAACGATAGACCATTTTCCTAATGAATACCGAAGCAAACATCTAACTAAATACTAATACGAAGATCATAGCAATAAATCACAAAATAAATACACTTTTACCAAGTGGGATTCATATGAGGAATCCAGAGCTAGTTCAACATTAGAAAAAATGCTAGCATAACTAACCATATCAAGAGCAAATTCAACAAACATAATCTGGCTATCTCGATGCAGAAAAAGGTTTTCATAAAATATAATTCATTCCTATTAAAAATACTAGACCACATAGGAATAAATGGAATGTGCCTGAAAATAAGTAGTATGTATCTAAAACCATCAGGGAGGTTATTACTACTATATAATAATAGCATAATAGTCATTTCTATAGCAAAAAGAGAAGGAAAAAATTGAAGGGATTAGAATAGGCAACGAGCAAACAAAACTATCATTCTTTTTTGACAATATGATGTTATACTTAAAGAATACTAAAGAATCAACTAAAAGGGGAAATAATTAACAACTTCAGCAAAGTTGCAGGATATGATGTATACCCATAGAAATCATTAATATTTCTACATATTCCCAACAAAGTTTAGTAGCAAGACATATATTCCATTTCCTACAACTGCAGACAATATAAAATACTTCAGATTATACTACCAAGAAAACCCAGGAACCATAGGAACAAAATTAGAAAACACTTTTCACACAAAGTCAGATCTAAGCAATTTAAAAAATATTAATTGCTCCTGAATAGGCTGATCCAATATGATAAATATGACAATTATATTTAAATGATTTACTTATCCAGTACCATACCAATCGAACTATCCAAAATTTGTTTTATAGAGCTGGAAAAAATAACAAAAATTCATCTGGTAGAACAAAAGGTCAAGAATATTAAGGGAGTCAATTAAAAAAAAAAAACAGGAAGGTAACCTAGCAATACTAGAACTCAAAATCATATTATGAAAAAGTGATCATAATTAGTACTAAAAAATCAAGTGGTGGATAATGGAACAATTAGGTCCACAACATTAATCCAGTGTTTAATAAACCTAAATATCCAAGCTTTTGGGATAAGAACTCACTCCTTGACAAAAGCTGCTGAGAAAACCGGAAAGCAATCTGGCAGAAACTGGATATATACCAACATCTCACACTGTATACTTATACTTATCTTGATAAGGTTAAATGGGCACATAATGCCATAAGTACATTAGGAAAATATGGAATATGTTACCCGTCAGTGGTATGGATAAGGGAAAAAATATGACTCAACAAGACAGAGAGGATCACAGGAAATAAAATGGATCATTTTGATTTTATGAAATTAAAAAGATTTTTCATAAAACGAAACCAATGTAAGTTTCTCGATAAAGGTCTTATCTCTCAAAAATATGGAGAACTGAGTCAAATTTATAAGAATATGATTCATTCCACATTTGATAAGTCACCAGAGGATATAAATAGGTAGTTTTTAGAAAAAGAAATTAAAGCTATTTATAATCATATGAAAAAAATGCTCTAAATCACTACTGATTAGAGGAATACAAATTAAAACAATTCTGAGGTACTACCTCACATTTATAGGATTGGCTAATATGACAGAAGGAAAATGAAGTGTTGGAGGGGATATGGAAAAATTGGGGTGCTAATGCATTGTTGGAGTTGTGAACTGATTGCACAATTCTGGAGAGCAAGGTGGAACTATACCCCAAGGGCTAGAAAACTATGCTCGCCCTCTGACCCAGCAATAATACTACTCAGTCTGCAGACCAGAGATCTAAGAAAAAGTGAAAGGACCTATGTGTACAAAAATACTTGTAGCACTTCTTTTTTTTGGTGGCAAAGAATTGAAATTGAGGGGATTAGAAAACACTTTTCACACAAAGAAAGTCAGACCTAAGCAACTTAAAAAATATTAAATAGGCTGATCCAATATGATAAAAATGACAATTATATCTAAATAATTTACTTAGCCATCAACTGAAGAATGGCCAAACAATCTGTGGTGTATAATTGTGATGGATGTCGTGCTCTAATAACGGGTTGCTTTCAGAAAAACCTTTATATCAACTGATGCAAATTGAAGTGAGCAAAACCAGGAGAATATTGTACACAGTTATCAGAAACATTGTCTGAAGATCAATTATGAATGACTTAGCTCTTCTCAGCAACGCAATGATCCTAAACAATTTGTAAGATGAAAAAAGCAATCCAACTCCTGAGAAAGAATTGATGGATTCTGAATGCAGATTGAAGCATAATTTTTTTGCTTTTTTTTTTTTTTGCAATATGGCAAATATGGAAATATATTTTCCATCATTTCACATGTATAACTGATAGCATAGTTTTCACTCTCACAATGGGAAGAGGAAAGGGGTGAGGAAAAGAATTTAGAACTCAAATTTTAAAAAATTGTTTAAAATAAATAATATATGTGTGTATATATATATACACATACATGTGCACACATGTATATAAGTATATTCTACATATCTGTAAATATATACATGTGTGTATATATTCACATATGTGTAAGTATATGTGTGTGTACAATTACAATTTTTTCTTCTTCAAGGAGTGGTAGCTCTTTGGATTGGATGAACTGTTTTTTTTTTCTGGAATTAGCTATAGTTGTTAATGTCCCAGTGGCATCCCATTCACAAAGATCCTGGAAACTCTATCTTAATGTGTGGTTATATTTAGCAAAAACTTTTTTAAAAGACATAGAAATAGGGAACTTTGGTAAAGGGGTGGAGGGATGAGTTGATGGAAAAAGGTGATGAGTTATTTTGAGAGTTAAAAAAAAAAAAAAAAAAAACGAGTCACGTCTTTTACATATCTCCAGGACATCCAGTCTGAAATGTCCCAACGTAATGGATGATGCAGACCTGGGATTCGAGGGGAAAGTGAGGCTTTCTGGGAAATATAATTTGCATGGAAATAAGCCCAGGATAGAACTCTGGAGAAAACTCCCCATTAGGGGGAGTGGGGGGTGATACAGCTAGCAAAGGATGAGGAGAACCATCCAGCAGCAGAGAAGGAGAATGGGCTGCAGGAAAGGGGGAGGGGGACATTAGGGTGCAATGCAACGGGGGGTCAAGGAGCATAAACACAGAAAAGAAGATCTGACCCCACAGTGAAGACTCACCCTTACCTGAATTATAAAGTCATAAACCCCTCTGCAAAGGGCTTAGTGGGAAATGAGGGAAACCCAGCAGAGAGGAGCTGACATTTTCTAGGATTTTACTTGAGAAAAGAAGAGACAGAGGAAGATACTGAGAGGGGACGGTAGGAGGAATGGGGGGCAAGGCGGCTGGGATGGGAGGGACAGGGAAGACCAGAGGGGAGAGACCCCGAGCGGGCCGGGCCTTGGCAAGGGGAAGGACTTTGTCCGAGCCAGAGGAAAGGCAACGAGAACAGAGGATGCTGCCAAATGGTTTTAAGATGAAAGGGGGGAAAAGAGCTCATGGTGAATGGCCTTTGTTTTCGGTGAGAAGTATGTGATGAGGTCATCAGCTGAGAAAGGGGAAAGGAGAGAGAAGGTACAGAAGAGCCTGTGCAGGCAAGGAGATGAACTCAATCAGAGAGGAATAAAAGGAATACCTTGATGCAGTGGCTGGTTAAGATGAAAGCCCATCGTTTTCTCATGTTCTGGGCTTGGCCCGCTTGTGTGAATTCCTCCTGCTTCATGAGGAGGAGAGGCAGGTGGTGGGATTGACCCCAGGCTGGCAAGTCCTGCCAAGAACTGACTGCTGCCAGGGTGAGGGGACAAGGGGTCTGGGCCCGGAGAACACTGAATCTGCACAGGCTGATCTGGGCTGGAAATGGAAAAGGCACGGAGGGAAGGGGGGCGGGGAGAGTGACCAACAAAGGGCTGCAGGGGCTGGGGGTCCAGGGAAAGAGCCACCCCCTCCCTCCCTCCCTTACTTGTAAGGTTTAGGATGAAGATCGGGAAATTATACCGAATAATGGGTCCTGGGGTCCACGAGGCATAAAATCTCACTCAAAATGCCCAGGAAATAATATTCTGGTTAAGTGAATTTTCTGATTAACCTGTGCTGACTTCTGATTAATCAGAGCCTCCTTTGTTTTGCTGAAAATTTCTCAACAGTTTTTTCCTCCGAAAGCTCTGGAAGGCTGGGTCAATGTGGAGCCCGGCAGGCCCCCCCACGCTGGAAAGGCTAAGCACAAAATATGGCAACAAACTCTATTTTCTGAAATTTGAGGATCCCACCCCCTAATCGAAGAAGATTCCGCATGGGACCATCTGCCACCCTCTCCCAAAGAACACCTAGTAAAACGATGGGGGCGGGGCTGAGATCTAAACTGGCCGACGGAGAATCCAAATGAATGAAACCACAGACCTCCGAGGTCTTATTCTACCGTGCCTCAGTTTCCCCAACTGGAAGAGAGATGGGGGCCAACATGCTCACAAGGGTAAAATCCTCTGCGAATCCCAAGCACATCGTACACTGTCGGTTAATATCCACATTTGATATACGTGATATACACTCGTAGTCTCCGTGAGACGCTGGGGACGGAGGACGGGTGCCCCGCCCATGATGGCCAGAGCTCTGCCTGCCTCCCCGCCGTGCCCCGAGGCCAGCCTCGGTAAGCGGGTCAATCCTGCCGGGTGCCCCCTGGCCCAGCGCCGGCCCGCGAGTCCCCGTGATTCTCAGACAAGGGCAGGGAGACGGCGCTGCCGGCCCCTCCCCCCAGCAGCCAGAGGCACACTTAGCAGGTCAGGGTTTAAATGCTGCCTGCAGGGCCGGCTGTGTGACTCTGGGCGAGTCACTCAACCTATTCAAGCCTGAGGTTCCTCGTCTGAAAAACGTAGGGCACTCCCCGGCACAAGGCGTCGGGAACCATCTCCACCCAGGGCTGAGACCACTTGTGGAAAGATGGCGACTGAGCCAAGTCCCTCGGTCTCCTCCCGGCTCTGCCAGTAACCCACGGCCCCTCTGGGCTGGGGCTTCGTCATCTGGGAAGGGGGGGGGGTCTCTAGGGTCCGCCCCCCCCCCCCCCGCTGCCCGCGCTAATTTCATCCTACTTCCATGACTCAGTATGGGGGGGGGGGCTCAGGACAACCATTTTGAACATTAGCTCTCAATGAACAGAAGCCTGGCCCCAGGAGAATGAGGCCCCCACGTGGGCCTCCGAGGGACCAGGGAATTATCGGCCGTAAGAAAAAAAGGTAATTCCCGAGACCAGCTTGCTTTCTTACGGACCTTGCGGCGCAGTATATGGGGGACTCTGGGAAAACCTCTTTTCTATAGGAGGAGAACGAAATTGGACGCGAGATTCTTTCCAGCTCCAGAACAAGAACCCGAATCCGATCCGCCTTTTTCCTAAAAATCTGGGGAATCATCATTCTAGCTGAGGAGGTGTCTCGTCCACAAGCCGCACACGGCCCTTCCCCCACTCCCGCTACCCTCTTCCTCAATCTATTTCAAACGGTGTAAAATCGGTCCCCGCGACCCACTAGAATAAGGAGCCGCGTCTAAACGGGAAAGGAGCCCGAGAAGTCAGAACCAAGGGCGTGGACAACAATGGATCGGAGGCATCGTTCACTGCGGTCCCCTGAAGAGGGCGCTACCTCCTCGCCGCCTCAGCCTCCTCGGCTGTACAAAGGGGGAGCTGGACAAGGACGACCTGTGACCGAGCCCCTCCGTTTTCAAATCCCGACACATCATCCCGCATGCAAACAAAGGAAAACTCACCGATGCAGCCGAAGATGGCAGCAAGAGGTCCGCCCCCGCCTCCCTTCTCCCTCCCCTCCCCCACACTCACGAACAAGAAGGCACGAGTGCACGTCTCTGAATCGCGAGCCCGGCGAACCAAGGCGTACCCTCAGCTCCCGGGTCTCAGCTTCCCGCAGATACAAAGGACCGAGCCCGCCATTTAATCCAGCCTGACGCTGCGTGGCGCTCCACAAAAGGGCGTGAGCTCCGCAAGAAGCGCAGCAGGGGGCAGAGCCCAGCTCGCGTTCGCCACCTGCATGGCGGGCAAGCCATTTAATGCAAAGGCACCTCGGCGGCCATCCGCTTGTCCGAGCCCCACATCGGAACTCTCCAATCCCGCCCGTCTGCCCCGACCCCCGATTTTCGGCTGGAAAGCGAGCTAATCCAGCCCCTCGCTTCCCAGAAAAAGAACCTAAGGGCGTCCCCACGCTCGCTCCCCACCAATGCAACAATAACAACAATAATAACGGCTAAGATTCTGGCGATAAGCCGCTGACGAGGTAGTAATAATACAGTACTTATTCCGCGCCTGTATCTTATTTGATCCTCCCAACAACCTTTGAGGTAGATGCGGTTACGCCCCTATTTGAGAGAGGAGGAAACTGAGGCAAACAGAGGGTCACCCAGCTAGGGAGTATCTGAGGCTGAACCTGTCCTCTCGACACCGAATAAGGAAGCGGCGGACCCCGAAGGCACCCGAGCTCTTTGAATAGTCTTTCTGGGAGTAAGGGGGCGAGGGCCCGAGCCATTAGGCTTGTCGCGGGGGGCGCCCCTGCCGGCCAAGCCTTGCAACAGCACCTCCATTCAAAGAAACCGACCATTTGTTAACGTCAGCCGCCAAGAGAGATTGCTACAGAGTAGCCAAGCTGGGCAAGGATTGCTTTTCAAGAACACGATCTGCCTCGTGCTCCTCGCCACGAGCGTCCCAACACAAGCCGTGCTACACGGGCTTTTTTCGGGGAGGAAAGGACAAACTCATCCTCCCCACCCACCCATTGGGACTATGTCATCATCCCCCCCTCCCCCACGAGATGCCCAGCCCATCTCTCTCCCAATCCGCTCTTCTCCCCAGTTCTTTAAGCTCAACCGCCACTGAATAGATTCTGAGGGCAGTCGGTGATCACCCAGCCCAGGGCCCTACCCCAATGTACTAACCGCCAGCGGCCACACGGTGACCAGCGCCCCTTTTGTCCTAGCACAGACATCCCCCCTCCGCCCCCAAATCTGGCAAAGTGCATGCGCACTTCGGAAAACCTTTCAGCTCCAACCTCGAAATCTACTGTCACCTAAGGCCGAGATGGCGTGACACCTCTCGGGGCCGGGGCCCGTGCCCGCAGAAGGCCCGATACGCGTGGCCGCCCCCCTCCCCCCGATGCGGGCACCCCGCAGTGCAGGTCCCAGGGGTGGGGGTGGTGGGAGAGGAGCCCCAGGAGCTCACCTGCTGATGCGCGGGGTGGAGCCAGGGCAGGTGGAAGGATCCCCGTCGTGCACGTAGGCTGCCCAAGGCCACGGCCACGGCCAAGACCACGGTCGCCGCCGCCGCAGACGCCGCGCCCGCTGCTCCTGCTGTGGCTGATCCCGCTGTGGCTCCCGCTCCAGCTGCTCCCGCGCCTCCAGCAGCTGCTCCCGCGGCTGCTGTGGCTGCTCCCGCTCCAGCTGCTCCCGCAGCTGCTGCTGCTCCCGTGGCTGCTCCAGCTTCCACTACTGCGGCCGCCGGCGCGGCCCCTCCTCCCTCAGTGGTTCCAACTCCGGCTTCAGCTGCCGCGGCCGAGCTCCAACCGAGTCTCCGCCCCGGATGGAACCTGGCGATGCCCCGCCGAGACCTCGCTCCGCGTCCCGAGCGTCGCCCCACCCTCCCCCCGCTGGGCTGACCCCGTCTCGTGCCCCTCCCGCGATCAAGCTCGCCTACGGCGTTCGGCAGCCGGCCCCAGCGGCCCCGTGGCTGCCCTCAGCTAGCGCCAGCTGCTTCTGCTCATGCTCAGTGGCCGCTTCTCGACTCCTTCGCAGCCGCGCGAAAGGTATTGTGGGATGTGTAGTTCGTCACTCTGGGAATTGTAGTTCTCGCATTTTGTGGAGCGAGGCGAGAGGGTGCGAGGACAGGGCGAGGCGGCGCCCAATACAGACCCGGAAAGGTCCCCGGGCGCTGGCGGTTGGTGTCGGGGCCCAGAAAGGGAAAGTGGGGGCCCTCTGTCATGTCGAGTTACCCCCAAACCAAGGGCCATCAAATAGGTTCCTCCATGGAGAGCCGGCCTCGCTTTGCAGATGAGGAAACAGGCCCCGAGAGCAGGGTCGGGGGAAGGACAGGGGGGGCGCTCCAGTTCCAACCCGCCGTGCACCCGTTTGGGACTGGAAACCCGAGACGTGGTTTTTTTCTCTTAGACACTGCCCCGTGACTCACCACAGTACCCCCCCTCCCCCCCAGTATTGTGGCACTCCCTGAGCCATTTTCAAAAATGGAATTTTATTTTGTATATTACATCAAAATGTTTGTCGTCTTGGCGAGGGGGGAGGTCATGGAGGGAGAACAGATTTGAAACAAAGTCTTTCAAAAATGAATGCTGACAAACGATCTTTGTGTGTGTTTGGGGAAATTTAGTGCTATTGAGAAAAACTAATACATAAGATACACACATAATAATACTATAATATATGTTACGTACATATAACACATAATAATAGCACTATATAGTGTGCGTCTATCTATCTATCTATAATGACAGGGCTGTGCCCAGTGCCTGACAATCATTGTCTCACCTGATCTTTAAAACAGTCCTGGAGGGGGGGCTCTTATCATCCCTATTTTCCAAAGGAAAAAACTGAGGCAAGCAGAAGTGAGGTGACAGGCTTGGGGTCACACACAGTTGGGGACTGTCCGGGGCTGCATTTTAACCCGGGTTTTCCGAACTACACCCCTGGGCATTTAGCTCTAAGGCAAAGTTTCAGGTTCTAACGCTGCGGAAGTGGCTTAATCTCTCTCTCCCTTGTCTGTAAAATGGGGATCAATATAGCAGGAGCGCTCCTCTCCCTGGGGGTCCCGTGGTCCGCGGGAGGAAATCCCTCGCCAGGCTGGGAGATCAGGCTTGCATCGGTATCTCTCCTCACAACTTCCCTCCATTTTCTCGGGTGCCTCCTTGGCCCATCCCCTGGCCTCTGCTCTCCCTCTTCCTCTCCGGACTCCTCAATCTCAGCCGACGTCCCCCCTCCCACAAGCACCTTTGCTGACCCCCACCCCCACCCCCGATGGTTTTTTCATCCTTGTGGTCTGCGTGTTGCTTTCTTTCCTCGCCAGCCCGTGCATCCTTTTAAAAATCGGAATCCCGAGAGCGCAGTGTCTGGCATGGGGGAGGTGCTTCCCCAACGCTTCTTGGCTGATTTCTGTGACTACATCTAGGGCCAGAGAAGGAAAGTGCCCGTTTTAATGAATTTATAACGTAATCGGCCAATGTTGCCAACAGCAAACACTTAAAGACGTTTAAAAAACCGTTTATCTCACAGTGTTAACATTTCAATATATATTTTTTCTTTATCAAGGGAGAAAGTAAAAGGCAAATCATTAGCTAGGAAGCTGAGCCAGACCTGGAGAACATTCAGCCCAATTCTTTCATTTTACCAATGAAAAACTGAAATCTCAGGAGGGGGAAGGGCTTTGGCCAAGATCAAGGTCAAACAATCAACATTTATTTAAATTCTTTGTCCTATGGTTGGCTGTCTGGGAGTGGGGGAGGATAAGGTGGAGAGGAAAATTTAGGCAAAATCAAAAGGTCTCAATAAAATTTATTTTTAAAAAATCAAATATTAAGCACCTGTTGTGTTCTAAATACCATGTTCTAGGCAAGGATCACACAAAGACAATTCTTGTCTTCACAAAAGGCTCATATTCTATTGGGGAAGATCATATGCACCTACATCAGTCTATACAAGAGGTGGCAGCTGGCGGAGGGCAGAAAGCTTTGGGAAACAGAAGCCCCAGGCCCTAAGCAAATGGCACAGCATCCAGATTCTGAAAGGAAAAGTTCAATGAGCTGCAGAAGGAGTTACACAGTAAAACCATGTAAGGCAGGGACTTTTCCTTCTCAGAGAGAGATAAATTCAACAATAAAAGAAGTTCAGGAGATGAATAGAATCTTAGAAAAGTTAGATGTAATAGACCTCTGGAGAAAAGTAAATGAGGATAGAAAGAAGAATACCTTTTTCTCAGAGTGAATAGCATCTTCAGTGGCTCACAAACAAATGCAGAAAATAAGTATTAAAGGCATGGATTAAAAATTAATAGGAAATGAAATAATTTTATCCTAAAGAATTAATGGCTCAAAGGACAAATCCTGGAAAAAATGAATTTCATGAAAGAGAATGATAATACTAAAAGAACATACCAAAATTGATGAGATGCAGCTAGAGCAATCCTTAGGAGAAAATTTATATCAATAAAAAAGAGAAAGGGCAGATCAATAAATTGGATATGTAAATTTTTAAAAAGTTAGAAAAAGAACAAATTTAAAAACACCAATTAAATACCAAATTGGAAATCCAAAAATTAGAGATTGATAAAATTGAAAGTAAGAAAGTTAATAAATCAAACTAATTGAACTAAAAAATAAAAGTAGGAGCTGGACTTAAAAACTCAATAAAACACAGGAAAAATAGATAAAATTTAATTTAATTTTTAAAAAAGAAAAAAATTAAATTACCAATATCAAACATGAAAAAGGTAGACTTACTACTAATAAAGAGGAAATGAAAGATTATTATTAGGAGCTAGTTTGCCCAATTGTATAGCAATAAACATGACAATCTAAGTAAAATGAATGAATAATTACCAAAATATAAATTGCCCATATTAGTAGAAGAGGAAATATAATACTTAAATAACCATTTTTTTGAAGGACATTGAACAACCATCAATGAACTTTTTAAGGAAAAAAAATACCTAGGACCAGATGGATAAGTGAATACCCAAAATTTAAAGAACAATTAATTCTAATACAAGCAGCAAAGAAAAAGTCCTACCAAATTTCTTTTATGACTTAAATATAATGTTGATATTTAAACTAGAAAGTAGAAAAACAGATTAAGAAAACTGTAGACCAATCTGCCTAGTAGATGTTGGTGTAAACTTTTAAAATAGAATATCAGCAAGGAAATTTAGAGCAAAGATCTTACACTTTAACCCAGTGGGATTTATTCCAGGAAAAAAACTACCAGTATAATTGATCATATCAATAATAAAACTAACAAAAAACATATAATTATTTCAATAGATGCAGAAAGAGCTTTTAGAAATACAATACTCATTTCTATTAAAAATGCTAGAAAACATAGGAATACATGGAGCTTGCCTTAAAATTATCTATCTAATTAGCTATCTAAAACCATCAGCAGTATTATCTATAATGGGGATAAGCTAGAAACCTTCCCAATCAGATGAATGAAGCAAGGATACCCATTATCACCACTATTATTCAATATTATACTAGAAATACTAGCTATAGCAATAAAATAAGAAAAACAAATGGAAGGAATTAGAATGAGCAATGAAGAAACAAAGCGATCACTCTTTGCAGACAATATGAAGGTATACTTAAAGAATGCTAGAGAATAATCTAAAACTAAAAAATTTGTTACAAAAATGAACCATTTTAGCAAAGTTGTAAGATAGAAAATGAATCCACTTAAATAATCAGCATTTCTGTATAGTGTCAATGAAGTCCAGCAGCAAAAGATAGAAATTCCATTTAAAATAGTGACAGACAATATAAAATATTTGGGAGTGTGCTACCAAGAGAAGCCAGGAACTATATGAACACAATTAGAAAACACTTTTCACACAAATAAAGTCAGATCTAAGCAATTTAAAAAATATTAACTGCTCCTGAATAGCCTGATCCAATATAATAAAAATGATAATAATACCTAAATTCAGTGTTGTGCCAATTAAATTACCAAAACTTATTTTAAACAGAAAATATAATAACAAAATTCATCTGGAAGAAAAGAATATCAAGGGAATCAATGAAAAAGAAATATGAAGGAAGATGACCTACAGGATCTCAAACTATTATGAAGTGGTTCTCATCAAAACTGGCTATGGATCAATGGAACAATTAAGTACATAACATACAGTAGTAAATGATCATAGAAATCTAGTGTTTGATACACTTCAAGGTTCAAGCTTTGGGGGGAAGAACTCGCTATTTGACAAAAATTGCTGGGAAAACTGGAAAGCAATCTGGCAGAAACAGGGTATATACCAACCTCTCGTACTGTATACTAAGAAAAGGTTAAAATGGGCGCATGATGTCATAAGCCCATTAGGAAAATATGGAATATTTTGCCCATCACATCTTTGGATAAGGGAAGAATTTATGATCTAATAAGAGATGTCAGGGCAAGACTCAGTGCAAGCGTGGTGGGTGGGTTTATTTCCTTTGTGGCTGTGTATGCAGCAGGTAGAGCTTTGGACTGGAGTCCAAAGATACAGTAAAATCCAACCTGAGACAATAACTAACAAGCTGTGTGACTGTTTTCCTCTGTTTTCTCCAGTTTCCTAAACAATAAAATGGGTATAATAATAGCACCTACCCAGGAGGATCTAGTGAGGATCAAAGAGAATTTAGAGTGAGGGGCTAAGGTAATTTGTGGAAAACCAGGCTCATAGAAGGTATTCTATAGACACTTATTCCTTTCCCACGCTCACATACAAGAGGACCAGGTTTGTTCTGCCTTTAAGGAAGCACTAGGAGAAATGGGATGAAGTTTCAGAGGGGCCGAATTGGATCTGATGTAAGGAAAATCTGAAAAATAAAGTGCACAAGCAGAATGAGCTGCTTCTGACGTAGGGGATCCCCTGCTTCTCCCTCATCGGAGGACTCCAGCACAGGCTGTCTGACCCTTTATCAGGGATGTTGTAGGGAACCTGCTTGTAAAAAAAAAGGCAATGTACAGATCAGTTGTGGAGAGGAAAGGGAGGGAAAAGGGCATGGAAAGAAGGAAAAAGGTCGCAGATAGGATTATAACATTCAAATGCACAGAATCTGGCTCTTCTTTCTCAAGATCTGGCTGATTTTAGTTTTCAAAATGCTTTTAAAACATAATAATGACTTCCCTAAAAAGGGTAAATTCTGTAACTCCTCCAGATTCTAATTCATATTTGCACTGATTAGACCTCTGAGTTAGCAATGGAACTTAGAAAATCTCTTTGCCATGGGAACATCCCCTCACTGCACGGGCACCACACACAGATCCAAATGAACTGGGAAACTAATTAATGCTTTGCTAATGGCTCTGTTTTGTGCTGGCTTTTGTATAGATAATTAAACATTACCTGGGGAGGGGGCTGAATTCTAAAAGATACAGTGATTTATTGAAAGGGAAGCTTAGCCTGTTGAAATGCTTCTATTAAGCAGGGTTATAGAAGAAGAAATGAACATTTCTGGTGGATTAACACTTTGTATGGCTTGCCTTCTCCCCTCCCTGTTTCTGCCCAGTCCTCCCATGAACCTCTTTATAATTATTATTGAATTGTACCACAAGCTCCAACAATGAAAGACAAAGGCCCAATGGTCTAATTCAAGATTTCTGAGAGTCAAGAGGGAAGGAAAACACAGTTTCTGGTGACAATAGTTAAGAATTACTGGTGGAGAAGAGCATTAATGCAGAGCTGGGGAGGTGTACATGGGAGGGGCCCCCCCCCCCCCACCTGGGCAATCTGGCCTTTTCCTTTCCCTGTATTCTGAGTTGGTTCGATCATATTGATCATATTCAACAACTTCATTTTTATGGTTAAGGAAACAGAAGAGAGTGCTGAATGAAGGAATAAAGAAAACATTTATTAATCACTGCACTGGGTGTTGGGAGAGCTCATAGAAAAACTAATCAGTCCCTGATGTCAAAGAACTCACTTTTTAATTAGGGAAGGTGTTTTTCCCAGAAAGGGGAGGAGGCTTTGCCTAAAGTGTCTTAAATCACAAATAGTAGAGCTGGATTTTTAATTTTTAATGACTTGAAGGAGACATGCAAGCACAATGAAAAAGCTAATGACATGGGGAGCTGAATTCAAATTCTATCAGAGATACTACTTTCCTTCAGCTAAAATCCTACTTTCTGAACAAAGTTTCTCCTGTCCTCTCTCGTGACAGTGTCTCCTCTCTGAGATCATAGCCAAGGTATCCCATAGAAACCTCATTTTCATATAATTATTTTCATATATATATTTCCCATTAGATCGTGATCTTTTTGAGGGCAGGGATCTTTTTTTGTCTTTTCTTCGTATTCCTTGTGAGTGTGGGACCTTATACATGCTAAATAATTAATAAATTCTTTTTTATTTGATTTGACTTTGGTGGCGGAGGCCAGAATTAAGATCCTTGGATGGAAAATGCAAATTTCAACTTGTTTTCAGGTTTTTTTTTTTTTTTTTTAATAATCAACTTTGTAACCACCAGGGCTGGCTCAGAGGTGGTGGGGGTCTCCCCCCCCCAGCTTTGGAGATTTCTAAGTGGAGGGTGGATGATCGACTGTTCTTTGTTATACTGGAGTTTCCATCTATGTGTGATTTGTGTGAGGTGCTGGATTTCCTTCCTTTTCATTATTTCATTTTTTGTTTTTGTTTGTCCACAGTGGGATTGCATTAACAGTTGCTGTGATCCTTGCATAAACTTTATTAATTGATGCAAGTTGCAGAAATGAGCAGAACCAAAGTCTAAATGGGATCACGAAGATCATCCATCAATCAGTAAGAATTCACTGAGCACTCACTGTGAGCCAGACACTGCGCTAGGGAATGGAGGATAGATAGACAAAAAAAGATTAAACAGAGCCTGTTCTCTGGGAACTTATAATCTTGTAAGTAAGTTGTTACTAAAGTAAGAACTTACAACTGAAAACCACCTGACAGGAGCCAGGCTGCCCTCCCTCCCAATGAACTCCTGGAAGGGTGAGGGAGAGGCCCTTCGGCCTCTGAATGAGGAAACTGTAGCCACTGGCAGGCCCAGAACTGGGACTCGATTGGACTGGAAAGTGGGAAATTGGTGTAGGGAGGCCTTCCTTCTCTCCCCGAGTCTGGAAGAGGTGACAGAAACTGCCCAGGTCCGGGATCCCCCCCTGAAAAGCAGCTCTGACTCTGTCCGGGAGACTCAGGCTGGAAGGTCTTGTCTCTGAAGGGAATCCTCGGGTACAGGGCCATACCCATATAAACATTCATCACAACAGATCCTTAGTGGGAAAAAATAAAATCTCCCGCGCGGGCCGAACAGAAGGCCTCCTACTCACTGACAGAAACCTCCCCAGTCCTACTTTTATCCTACTCTAGTTTGGGCTCGCTTGCCTCCAGCCAAACTCTTCCACGCGTGGTCTTTCCTTTCCGGGCTCTTTGACTTTACTAGTGTTTTTTTACTACCTAGAAAGGATATTCTCCTCTTGAAAGTCATTTTTTTGTCCTTTTGAAAGCTTCAAGACTTTATATGAACATTTTTTCCAGGGAGAAGATTCTGGGGATATGATGATAAGGTAGAAAATATCACTTTCCAAATTTCTCCCACAAACAAGATAAAACATCACCTCAAAGTGAACTTTGAGCAGCAGAAATATATTTTTAATTAAAGTTTTTTTTTATTTTCAAAATATATACATGGATAATTTTTGACATTCACCCCTATAAAACCCTGTGTTCTAATGTTTTCCCTTTCTTTTCCTTCTCTGCCCCAGGCAGTAAGTGATCCAATATAAGTTAAACATGTGCAACTTCTCTGTACATATTTATACAATTATCCTGCTGCGCAAGAAAAATCAGATCAAAAGGGGGGAGGGAATGAGAAAGAAAACAAAAGGCAAGCAAACAACAACAAAAAGAGTGAAAATGCTGTGTTGTGATCCGCCCTCGGTTCCCAAAGTCCTCTCTCTGGGTGCAGATGGCTCTCTTCATCACAAGATCATTAGAACTGGTCTGAATCATCTCATTGTTGGAAAGAGCCGCGTCCATCAGAACTGATCATTATATAATGTGGTTGCTGGGTACAGTGATCTCCTGGTTCTGCTCATTTCACTCAGAATAAGTTCACGTAAGTCTCTCCAGGCCTCTCTGACATCATCCTGGTGATGGCTTCTTACAGAACAATAAGCCCGAGTCATCTCCCCCAATAAACCTCAGGACTAGAACCTGACTCTAATAATAATCTGCTTTTAAAATGAATAAGCAAGGCAGAAAGGACCCAACCATAGTAGCTGTCTATGGGGAGAGAGGAGGTCTGGGTTTATAATCATAAAAAAAATAGTGAAATTAAACAAGCCACCTCAAAGAAAAATAAAAAGCCAAAAAGGAGTTCTTGAAGAGCTTTAAAAGGAATTAAAAATCAAATAAGACAGGCTGAGGAAAAATAAGGAAGAAAAAAACAGCAATCCAAAATCAAGACAATTTTAACCAATTGGAAAAAGAGATCCAAAAGCTTAAGGAAGAAAATAACTTATTAAAAACTAGAATTGGGCAAGGGGAAGCTAGTGACATTATAAGATACCAAAAAAACCAGTAAAACAAAATCAAAGCAATGAAAAAAATAGAAGGAATGTATAACATTTCATTAGAAAACAGCTAATCTAGAAAACAGATCAAGGAGAGACAATATAAGAATTGTTAGTTTATCTTATGATTAAAAAAAAGGGTTTAGAGATATTACAGAAAATCATTGAGGAAAATTGCCTTGAAGTTATTGAATAAAAGGGTAAAATAGAACAAAAGTCATGGGCAGGCAGATTTTTGATGAAGAAATCAGTTATATATATATATGATTATATATAGTTATATAGTTTTATATATATATATGTCATAGGAAAAATATTCTAAATCACTATTCATTGGAGAAATGCAAATTAAAGCACACCTATCAGATTGGCTAAAATGATAGAAGGGGAAAATGGCAAATGTTGGAGGGGCTGTGAAAAAATGGGGACACTAATACACTGTTGGTGGACCTGTAAACTGTTCTAACCATTTTGGAGAGCAACCTGGAATTATGTCCAAAGGGCTATAAAACTGTGAGCACCCTTTGACCTAGTTATCAGGATTGTTTCCCAAGGTGATTAAGGAAAAAGGAAAGGGGCTCATGTTCTAAAATATTTATAGCAGCTTTCTTTGTGGTGGCAAAGAACTGGAAATTGAGGGGGTGCCCATCAATTGGGGAAAGACAAGTTGTAATTGTGAAGGAATACTCCTGTGCTCTAAGAAATGATGAATCGGTCAGTTTTAGAAAAATATGGAAAGATTTGTATGAAATGATAAAGAGTGAAATGAGCAAAACCAAGAGAACATCGTGTATTGTAATTGCAATATTGTTTTTTTTCAAGTTGGCATTAACTTTATTCTAGTTTCTGTATAATTTTAAGTACATAAAGGTTTATTCCCACAAGCCTCAGGAATGGGTAGAAGTCACAGGACAGTTCCCCCCTCCTCCGCCAAAAATTTAAAAAAATTGCATATTTTAGTAAATATTCTAAAGGGAAAATAAAAACCATTTATACATAGGAAAAGCTATCCAAGGCCTGAAACCAAGTTCAAGCTCATGCAACAACCCATTTTGGAAGCTTCATGCTTCTGTGCAATATTGTTTTTAAAACAACTTTGACTAAGTCATTTTGAGTATTGCAAATACAGTACACCTATGAAGGAAACTGTGATCTGACTCCAGAGAAAAAAGTGATAAATAAAAGTATGTACAGTATGGGTTTACACACACACACACACACACACACACACACACACACACACACACACCTTTGTATCTAACGGTAGTCTTCTCTAGTGTAAAGTAGGGAAGAAAGGAAAAAAATAAAAAGTACACAGCAGAGAACAAAAGAAAACTTAGAAGGAAGCATAGAAAAGTAGGGTATCTGAAAATATATGAAGTAGAAATTCATCATCTTATACCGAATCCTCTTTTTATCTTGTGCTATGTATATGGAAATGTTCCTTTTTTCTTTTTTGTATTTAAGTTTAAAATGGATAATTTTTATAATAGCTTTTTATTTTTCAAAATACATGCAAAGATAGTTTCCAACATTCACCCTCGAAAAACCTTGTCTCCCAATTTTTTCTTCCTCCTTTCCCACTTCCCCCTTTCCCTAGACAGCAAGTAATCCAATACAGATTAAACATGTGCCATTCTTCTAAACGTATTTCCACATTTATCATGCTGCCCAAGAAAAATCAGGTCAAAAAGGAAAAAAATGAAAAAAAGAAAAACAAGCAGGCAAACAACAACTACAACAATTACAAAAGGAGATCTGAGTTTGGATTCTTCCTCAGATTTACATATAGACAAAGGACACAGGTGGGAGTTGAATATGAGGGGATAATATTCAAAAATATAAAATTAAGGGGTAAAAGTGGGATGTACTGGGAGAAACAGAAAAGTTGAAGTGGAATGGGATAAATTATCTGCCATAGAAAAGGCAAGAGAAAGCTTTTTTCAGTGAAGGTTAAGAGGGGGAGGAGAGGAAGTGGGAGTGAACCTGACTCTCACAAGAACTGGCTCAAAGAAAAAATAACATACACACTCAATATGAGTATAGAAATCTATCTTACCTGCAGGAAAGTAGGATGGGAAAGGTGAAGGTTGATAGAAGGGAGGGGGTGGTCTATAGCAAAAACCCTTTGGAGGAGGGTCAGGATAAGAGGAGAGAGAGAATTTAATAAACAGTGGGGAAATACAGTTAGCAAAAGTAATTGAGATTTATGTATATATAAATATATCCATGCCTTATTGTAGTCTGCTTGGGAAAGATGAGGAGATATGAGAGTGAAATCGGAAAAAAAAATAATGAAATAAAAAGCGAGCAGAAGAGAAAAACAACAAAGCAAAGCTGGATAGTCATGAATATAATGTCTTCTATCACTATATATGCTTTCTTGAAATGGATATTTATTATTTCATATTTTGAATCTTCCCTGATTCATGGCAATGTTTTGTTTTGCTTTGTTTTGTTTTTTGTCTTTCTTTTTTCTATTTTTCTCTTATGTTGTATTTAGTTGTAAATAAACACATTAAAATTAAAATACATTAAAAATAGATACAAAATATATTAAAAGTACAATAAAATAGTGATTGTGAAAATGATTTTGAAGCAGGTTTCTCTGATGAGGGCCTCATTTCTCTAATTCCAGTTCAAGGGAATGGAGCCAAATTTATAAAAAAATAAGAGTCATTCCCAATTAATAAATGATCAAAAGATATGACCTGTGTGACCCTAAGCGAGCCATAACTTCTCTGGACTTACAAATGAGGGACTTAGATTAAATCACTCCCAAGGTGCTTCCAGTTCTAAATCCTATCTTCTCATGATCTCACATTCCATTGCCTGACTCATTCACCCATTCTAGGGCCTTACGGAGTTACTGGCAAGTTTCCTTATGGCTTAGCTGAATCTCCCAAGACTGAGGTTAAACATTTCCTTTGGGCCACCCTAACCTGAAGAATAGCCATAAAAAAGGGAAAGTCTTAACTTAGATCCTGTGTGGAATTCTTTCCTTCCCATCATTTCTGTCAGGATGTCTTTTCTGGTGGTAGGTCATGTGTCTGAGAGCCATTCCCTGCATATACTTACTTTGTAAAATAGCCTGGGAGATTTTTGACTGGAGAAAATGGAACCACTGGTGACTCTGCTTTGAAAAAACAGATCCCGGGAAGCGCGGTGGGAGCGGGCCATCGCCCATTATCCTGTTGACGATATCAATCTGTATTTTGGCATCCGACGAACATCCCCTGCCAGCAGCCGGATCCTTCCCTCCCACAGTGGATGGGGAGGATTAATGATAACACGAGGGGATTATTCATCACTCTTAATACTTTGTGTCAGTCCAAGATTTGGGGATGAAGTCTGGCTTTTTCCACCCACTTCCTCGTTTTTACTTTTCACATTTTACAATCTGTTTAAAGCGTCTAATCATTTATGTGGAGAGATGAAGGATGAAAAGGGAAGGATGAAAGCTGTCCATCAGAACTTCAGTAGCCACCATGTGGCTCTAAGAAAAAAGAATGCTGGCGGTGGGGAGGGCATGGGATTCATTCATTTGTCTCTTCCGCCTCAGGTTTCACAGAGCACTTTGTTTTGAAATTTTCTACTACACTTTTCAAGGAATATTGTGTAAAAGTTATTTTTATTTGTATCTACTAAATTAACCTACCAGATTAGAAGCCCCATGATAATAAGGATCATGTCTTACCTAAACTTTGGCTTTTTCCCCAGTATCTCATTGAGTACTCTGCATTCAGTTGGTGCTTAATTAGTGCAGATTGTTTACTAAAAGCTTTGAATATACAGAGCAAAGCTCCAGAGTTAGAAGAGATAATTATAACAATGGCAATAATATTTGGCTCCTTTAAGGATTGCAAAGTGCATTAAAAATGCTACCTCCTTTTATCTTCACACCAAACCTGGGAATTATCGTCCCATTTTACATGTGAGGAAGATGAGGCAGATAGGAGTTTCCTAGGGTCAGCTGAGGCTGGATTTGAACTGTCCACTGAGCCGCTTGGCTGTCCCCTGTGCAGTCCCCTAAGCAGTAAGAACCCAGGGCGTACTTCAGAGAGGCAGCTTCCATCCCCAGGTCCATCATCACTTGTACCTCCAATTTAAGTGTATGTTGTAGGGGAGCCCTGGGAAAAAAAAAGGCTTTACCCTAAACCAACCAATATTCATGCACATTCTTGCTCACCTTAATAACGGCCCAAGGGATCGGAAGAAAAATCTCAGTATTTACAGTAGAAATTGTGTAGCAGCAAAACTTGGCTCTTCGGGAAGAGCCGGTCAAATTGTGCTGTAAG
Source organism: Antechinus flavipes (assembly GCF_016432865.1). Taxonomy (NCBI): domain Eukaryota; kingdom Metazoa; phylum Chordata; class Mammalia; order Dasyuromorphia; family Dasyuridae; genus Antechinus; species Antechinus flavipes. The sequence goes on from NC_067402.1 coordinate 19,314,561, forward strand.
AAATGCTGACTCGGGCAAGTCAGAGAAACTTGGGAAGATTTCTATGAAGTGAGTAAATTCACAGAAAGCAGAAAGTAATAGAGACAAGGACTGCCATGCTGTAAAGTAAGAAAAAGCTAAACTGAAGGCAGATATACCATGTGATCGTGACGGGGAGTCTTGGGGCTAGAGAAGAAACCAGAAAATGCGTCTTCCTCCTTTTGTTCGGAAGTGGGGGCAGAACAGGCTGAAAGGGCCGTTCCTTATCAGCGTGCTGGTATCTAATTATTTTATTATTTTTTTTTTGTTATTCGGTGCTTTTTGTTTCTTACTCTACAAACTCGAATGAGAATCCCAGATGAAGAAGGTCTCTGATAGATCGTTGGAAAGGCAAAAACCCACCCAAGGCCTGAAGCCGCCACGGTGTGGTACCCGGTCTGAGGCTTCTCACCATCTCCCCCCGCAGCCACAGGTCAAGGTCTCCAGAGACCCTCGTGGCTTTAGGGGCAGCTGCCCCCTCTCCTTGGGCTCCCTCTGAGGGCACGGGCTTCCTCCTGCTGCTGCTGCTCCAAAGTCCTCGCCCACATGGTCTTTCCTCGTGATCAGGGAAGGAGTAGGACTCCGTTAATCTGTAAGGGAGGGAGTTACTGAGAAGGCAGTGACAGTAACAGCTGTGCAAGTGGTCCTCCGAACGGGGGTGTCCCGGGGAGATCCGAGTCTGGGGCACAGGGGCCCACACTTAATGGTGGTGAGCCCTGGGGTGGCCGGCGTGCCGGACGTCCTGGAAGGCCGGGTTCTCTGGGCCAGCCCGGAACTCAAGGTCTCTGGGCCCTCTGCTTCTCGGCTCCTGGAGCCATCTCAGGGGACCGTGCCCATCCATCTGGGGCACTCCTTTTGATGTCGGCCCTTGCCACCTGGGCTGTCCACATTGTGAACGTCACTGAGACTCTGGACCTTCTGACTCCAGCCTGGGAATACCCGGCACCGGCTTAAGATCAAGACCCTGGAGGCCCAGGGGAAGAGAGGCAGTCTGGCCACCTTCCAGCCAGGAGATGGAGGGACAAGGGGGTCCTTTCCTTGGGGACCCTTATGTTGCCCGCTCTGTTTCCAGCTCCATACAGGTCTATTGCTCTAATACCATGTTCAAAGGGAGGGGAGAGGGGAAAGACACAGAAAATCTCCACAATCCCAGGGGATTCCCTGAAATCAACATTTGGGTGACTTTGTGTTCTTAGAGCTGATCTAAAAATCACGAGATCACATATCTCTGGGACATCATCTGCCTTTCATCCATCCAATGGTGAAGAGGTAGGAAAATTCCTCAGTGAAGATCCTTAATGGCTGACGGACTCATTGGGTCTGGGTACGGAATCTCCTTACGGATCACTCCCCTCCAAACCTCCGGGGTTCTGCCCTACTCCTCTGCTCGTTCTTCTTCCCACTTGATGCCCCATCTTCCTCCTGGGTCTTTATGCTGGGTTTTTCTTCCATACTCTTCCTCTTCAAACTGGCATTTCTGGTTTCCGATGTAGGAGGCACGTACTGTATACATAGATCACTGGGCCTGAAGTCAAAAGGAACTGAATGCAAATTTGCTTTTTTATTACTATTAAAGCTTTTTATTTTCAAAACATGCACGGATAATTTTTCAACATTAGCCCTTGCAAAATCTTGTGTTCTAATTTTCCCTCCTTCCCTCCACTCCCTTTCCTAGATAGCAATTAGTCCAATATATGTTAAACATGGTAAAATAAATGTTAGATCCAATATATACGTTTATATATTTATAGTTTTCTTGCTGCCCAAGAAAAATCTAATCAAAAAGGGAAAAAATGAGAACTAAAACAAAAGGCAAACAACAACAAAAGTGAGAATGTTTTGTTGTGATCCACACTCAGTTCCCACAGTCCTCTCTGTGGGCGCAGATGGCTCTCTTCCTCACAAGATCATTGTAACTACTCTGAATCATCTCATTGTTGGAAAGAACCACGTCCATCAGAATTGATCATCGTATGGTCTTGCTTTTGCCGTGTACGATGATCTCCTGATTCTGCTCTGAATGCAAATTTGTGATCTTGGGCACGACACTTAAGCTCAGTTTGCCTCAGTTTCCTCAATTATAAAATGGGAATAAATAATAATGATAATGATAATAATCACACCAACCTCCTAGGGTTGTTCTGAAAATTGAATGAGATGATGTTTGTAAAGCCCTTAGCATTAGGGCCGGGCACAAGAGCAGGGGTTTAACAAATGCTAGTTGTTATGATTTTAGTAGGGGGTCTTTCCCATTTCCCCTAGTCACTGTGTATGTGACTATTGTCTCTCCTGTTAGAATGTAAGTTTTTCAAAGATAGAAACTTCATTCTCTTCTTTGTCTCTCAAGTATTTAATGTAGTATCTGGCACATAGTAGATACTTAATAAATGCTTATTAAGTAATTAAGTCCAGAAAGGAACCAAGTATAACAGCAGGCACTTAGGATTTTGTTCAACAGTCAGTGGGAAAATGTGGACTTTGGTTGGAATGGCAGCAAACATCTGCCTCTGGACGTGGTGATTATGGGAACTTGTGCCCTTCGCACCGAAGCCAGTCGTTGGCGTGGATGCTGATCACCACCGTACGCACTGGTAGAACCTTTGTGTCCCAGCTTCTGCTGCTGGGCCCAGGGATTCCCATTCTCTTGGCTGTACAGTGTGGGGGGCCGGCCCAGAGCCCGTACAGCCAGGACTCCGTCCGCTCCCTGGGCCAGCCATCACCAAAGCTCCCGCTTACCCTAAAAGGGCCCCTGGGAATGAAATTGTTAGAGATTTGTGTTGGGATGATGATGTCTGCGGAGCGGAGGAAGGCTGGAGATCGCATCCAGCTGCAGCTCTGTGCTTTCTCCCAATTAGGGAAGCATCCCTTAATGGAAGGCCTGGAAGCTGAGATTTTAGAAGGGGAAGGGAGAGGAACTGCACCTAAATACTCTCTCTCTGGCACAAAGCGGGGCCCATACTTTAATGAACGAGTCCTGTAGGCGTGTTGTAAAGATAAAATGAACTAATCCACGTGTGTGAAGCTTGCAAAGTTTGGGGCAACACATAACATTAATAGCAAATAGGATTTTTGTTTGTTTGTTTATTTATGCTGCTAGTGATCTTGGGTAAGTCACTTGACCCTGTTTGTCTTTCCTAAAAAAAGGGCTGGAGAAGGAACCGGCAAATCACTCCAGTGTCCCAGTATCTTTGCCAAGAAAACCCAGGCTGGGTCCTGAGACCTGGAAGTGACTGAAATGACTGAACAATGACCAAATGACCCCTCGGTATTGGTGGTACATGGATTACTGCTTTGCGGATTCCTCACAGCCCTGCTGTCCATGCACTGAGGGAAGAGGGGAAGGAGAAGAGATCTCAGTGATGGAAGAACCGGGTCTCCTTCTGGCCTGTGGGACATTGGGTAAGCCTCTTCCTTCTCCAGACTTCGGATTTCTCATCCATAAAATGAGGGAGTCGGGCCGGATAATAACAGCCAGTACAAACACAGACGTCCGCAAAACCTTCCCTAGCTGTTGCCTCATTCGAGCTTCATGCTTGCGGACGGACTGTGACCGTGACAGAGATTCAGTTATCCCCTTTTTGTAGATGAGGAAGCTGAGGGCCCGTGAACACTCCAATCAAGATCCAGACTCTTTTTCCAGCTCCATTACACATTTATACAGCCGGCGCCCAGACCTCAGAGCAGCCTCTTCTGGGTAGCTCGCATAAAGGCCGAGCAATATTCCCGGCCTCCCTGGGTGAGCCTCCCAGGATTGTAAGGTAACATTTATAAAGTGTTCAGCACAGTGCCCGGCACACAGTAGGTGCTTAATAAATGCTTGTTCCCTTCCCTTTTCCCCCTTCCCCCAACAGACCACTGGCTCCTCAGAAGCAGGAATCACTTTGTTTTTGTGTTGCTAGAATCTGGCTCCCAAGAAGCCCTTACTAACTTCCTGAGAGATGAGTGAGGGTGTGATTGCCTGGGGTCACACTCTATTAAGTCTGCCCCAGTGTCTGTATGGCCCTCCATCCAGGCCTGGAACTGCCAAGAACCTTTCCAACTCTGTGATGTCTCTGATTTAAACCCAATCCAAGGGGGAAACTCCCCTATATATCAGTTACCCCAAATGGCATGAGCCAGCTGGGGAGATGGGGCGTGGGTGGGCCCTCCATCCCTGGAGGTGCGGGAGTGTCTGAGGAACCAGCATCCATGGGGATCTTGTAGACCAGACTCTTACCCATGGCAGGATCAGTAATTCCTGCGATTCTGCCCACCCCAGGGGGCTGTTTTCAGCTGTTGTTTCATCCCTAATGTCACAGGGCCCTAAGCTGTGAGCTGCAACTTTGGGCCTGAGCGTAGCCTTTGGAATTGGGAAAGGGAAGAAGACCTTGTGCAAGAGCGTCCACAACGGGCCTTTCTGTGTGTAAGGGAAGAATTGGAAACCATTGGAAAGTGGCGGAACAAGGTGTGGAACGTCATCCCGGCAGTGGGGGAGCACTTCTGGGTGGTGAGAAGCGATGACGGGGCTCCTTTCAGAAAACCCGGGGAAGACCCTTCTGAACTGAGGCAAAGCGAAGGGAGCAGAGCCAGGAGAGCATCTGCCCAGCGACTGCCACCCCAATGTTAACTAGGGTCAACTTAGCTGTGCTCTGCAGCACCGTGAGCCAAGGACTCGTGGCCAAAGATGCTCCATTTGTAGAGAAGGAACTGACCGAGTCTGGATATGGGCCAGAACAGACTTTTTATTTTATTTTGGGGTATTTAATTTATTTTATTTTTCCTTTCACAACATAATTATCATGGAAATAGGTTTTTCATGATACTTGGTCAGACTGCTTACCATCTCAAAAAGGAGAAGGAAAACACTTAAAACATCAAAGGTTAATTTTTGATTTGTGATTGGGTGGGAAAAAACCAAAATATCATCAAAAAAAGATAACTGCACAAGCAGAAGAGGGGACAGCCATCTTGACATCCTGCCCTCCCATGTTCTTTGTGGAAGCGGCCTTTCCCCACGCCATGTCCCACCACAGGCTGAGGTTTTCCAGAGCACTTTTCCACGCAGCATTTCACTGGGTCTTTGCAACAGCTGTGCAAGGGAGGCAGGACAAGTATAATTCTGTGTGGATAAATGCACCGGCAAGGAAGGGATTAGGGAAGGGCTTCGTGTGGAACATGTCCGTCCTGCAGAGGTTTGGGGGGGGGGCGTCCCTGGCTCTGGTGACTGCCGAAAGCAGAGGTGGGAGATGATGTTTGACAAGAAGCCTGGACCGTAAAATCTGGGACGGGAATAATCTACTTTGGAGAGATAGGTTGGGCCCGCATGTGAATAATTTAAAAACCAATCAAAGGAGCTTTATTTAATGCCAGAGGCAACAGAAACCCCTGGAGTTTATTGACAATGACACAGTCAGATCTGCAGTTTAGAAAAATCATTTAGGCAGCCGTGGAGAGCATAGATTGGAGCAGGGAGGCAGGAGACCCATGAGTCTTTGATGAAACCCAGAATCCACTCAGGTGCCCCTGCCAGGGACAAGAACTTTCATGTCTGTTTGTGAAGTCCCTTTGCCCAGAACCGAGCAGGGGCTTAATGGGTGCTTTGTCTCCCTCCTTCAGGTGCTCCACCATTTCTGGGGAGCTTGTGACATATCCCAAAAAGAGAAATACACAAATCCCCGGCGGGACGTGTCACGGCGTCATGCTGGGCGACACGGGGAGCGTGGTGGATCAGACCCACCTGTGGTTCTTTTGTGCCCCACTGGGCCCCGTCCGTGCCTGCTGTGCAGCCAGGAGACCAAGAAAGGCTCCCATAGAGAAAACATCTGCAGAGGAGGGCCGCAATTAGTGTCTCTGTGAACAGCTGCCAGGGAGAGGCTTTCATCTGGCCGGGAGCAGGGATTCTGCTGCTCCTTCCTTCAGAGGGCTTACTGATGATGCGACTTGGGCTGGGGGGGGGGGGCTGCAAGCATGGGGGAGGGACCTTTCTGTTTTTCTTCTTTCCCCCAAGGGGATATAGCGACATATATTGTATATATAGCAGTCTCTCTCTCTCTCTCTCTCTCTCTCTCTCTCTCTCTCTAGCAAGCTCTATATCTATATATCAGTCTGCACTGGGCAGATATATGGATGGCCGAGGGAGGGAGGCAGTCATGTGATGGCCCGACATCTTAGCCTCTCAGAAAATGGACTCAGATTGAGTATCCCGAGCACGTTGAAGGTGAACGAATACATCGGGTCCCAGATTTTCTTTCTGAAAGGCGGCGGCTCCCTAGGGCCTTGGACTTGGCGAGTGAGAGCTTTAAAAAGGGGTCCTGGGGAAGGCCGGGCAGCAGGAGCTGGGGGGGGGGGGAGGGGGGAGGGGGCGGAGGCTCTCAAGGAGGGTCCCTGTGGAATCTAAGCCAGAGGAGGAGGGCAATGGCCCCACACTCTGCCCCCATGCAGATGTCCGCAGGCCTTCTTAAGAGCCAAGGTTTTCCTTATGAAGGTGATGAAGAAGGCATCCCAGAAAAAAGGTTCATGTCCACATTTTTGGGTGGTGGGCGTCCATTGATTAGGACATCGCTGGACAAATTGTGGTTATAAATGTGGTGGAATATGAGAAAACAAACCCGGGGAATTCAGAGAAAACATGGGAGGGTGTGTGTGGACTGACACGTGCTGAAACAGAACTAGGAAAACTTACATACAAAGCAAAGGAACAACAGCCTGGAGAGGAGCTGAGCCCTGTGTGCTTGGGATGAGCATTCTGGGATCCAGAAGGAGGTGTGGAAATGTTCGCCTCCTCCTTTCAAAGGAGAGGTGGGAGACTGTGGGCCCAGAATGTGTCACACACACACACACACACACACACACACACACTCACACACACACACACACTCATACTCACACTCACACACACACATACACACACATGCTCTGCTTCTTCAGCAAACACGCTATGAAACATCTGCTGAGGGACCTGGAGCATTTGGGGAGACACGTTAGGCTGCACGTCTAGACGTCCTTGATGTTTTGCTGCAGATGAGGTATTCACACGTGTATGTATATGTAGGCATTATTTATGTACATGTGTGCACACACATATACATACAAATGTACTCACACATAATGCAGTGCACAAATATGCTTCCATGCACACACACACGTATATATACACACCCTACACTTCTTATCTTTTAAGCTTTATTAGCTTTAAGGTTCACTAAGACTTTCTGGACTGTGTGTGTGTGTGTGTGTGTGTGTGTGTGTGTGTGAGTGTGTGAGTGTGTGTGAGTGAGAGTGTGTGTGAGTGTGTGTGTGTATGTGTGCAAGCACTCGCCCCCACATTCCCTCTCTGTACCTCACCACCACCCACTGACCCTTCCCCTGTGGTAAAGAAAACCAGGGGAGCAAAAACAATCGGAACAGACATTTGATGACATGCACCTGTGTATTCAGATTACAGCCATTCAGAAAAGGTTAAAAACAGAAATAAATTTCCCCCAGATAGAAAAAAGGTTCATAACAGCATTTTTCTAATGTCAGGGGAGTGACCCACAAACACACAGACACACGGTGTTGTGGATCCTCAGACGCGGTCGCATTTGTGAAGGTATATCTGTAAATGACTGGGAGGAAAACCAAAAGCCGCCAGCGGGACCTTCAAAAAGAAGCAAGAGGCCGGGCTGCTCTTTGGTGATTCATGATGGGGGCTAAACTGTCGGGGTCTAAGACTGAGCTTCGGGGTCTGGGGCAGGGCGGAGATTCTTGGCCAGGAGATGGTGAGAAGGTATTTGTTGGCAATCTTGAAAATTTAATCAAAATGTCTTTGAACCCCAGAGGGAGGAGGGGAGGAGAAACTTGTGGTAGGGAGCTCCCAAGCAGGGTATTATGGGGAGGTGGCTCTAGCCCAGAAAACCTGAGAAAGGAGCCAGTCGTGAGCAGTCCCTGAGGGCTGTGAGCCAGGAAGCTGGCTCTCCATCATGGAGGAGAACATGGGCCACGAGAGCAGGAGGTCCTCAGCCAAGGGAGACGTTCCTCAGCTCATTTTCACGTAGCCCTGCCGTGGAACAGCTGGTGCAGAGGAAGGGAGCCCGGGCTTGAACCCTACTGAGGCTCCCTCCCTGTCTGACCATGATCGGCTCCCTTAACCCTCTTAATAATCATCATAATTTTGGTAGCGCTTTAAATCTTGTATTTGACTCTTACAATGAGCCTGGGAGGCAGGGGCTGGTACTGCCCCCATTTAAAAGATAAGAGCCCCCCCCACTAGCAAACAGTCGTTTCCCTGCTACTTTGACTGGAGCCCTGGCTCCTGGTGTACCCCATTATTCTGTTCCTGAACATTGACTCCAGGTTCTGCTGGGAAAGGAGCTGGTAATCGCTTTCTGACTTAATGGAAGTACATAATGGACAGTGAGCAGGCTGTAACCTATTATAAACAAAGAATTACGCAGGAGGAGCTGGCCAAAAGGAGCCATCAAAGGCCTGTGTTCCCAGGAATAAACAAGACAGAACAAGCCCTGGGCTAGCCACGTAGCAGAGGGGAGGTCGTGGGCCCGAGGAGAGCCGGGGAAGGCCCTCAGCACCCCGGAGGGGCCGAAAACCGAGCTGGGCCGTGGACGGGGATCCCACAGGTGGAAGGAAATGTAGCCCTCTGTGGAATCCCAGGTCCCTGGGGCTCAGGGAAACCTGGGACAGTCCCTTTGCCACTTTGAGTGAGGAGGAATGCTGCCCGACTCAGAGCTTAGAAAGTTTTCAGTGAATTTAAGTTTTTCAGTGAATAAAAAACTCTATTTTCTGGCTTTCCCATCTCTCCCTTCCCCTTGTAATGAAGATGCAGTCTGACAAAATGCTCCCCCCACATGATCACGTCCTTCTGCACACCCTGCCAGGGGGCTCGCTACCCCACGGGGGTCACTGCCCTGGCCAGAGCCCCGAAATCTCTCAGCGGAGGCTCATGGGCAGCATCGCCAGTGTCACACAAGTCGGGTCTCCACACGCCGGGTCGCCTTCTGCCCGCCTTCCTCAACAAATGCTGGTCAACTGCTATGGGCCTAGCAGGAATCTGGAGAATTTGGAGGGGGTCCAAAGGGAGAGCTGCTGAAGGAAAACCGTTGTTAAGCAACGGAGGTTAAGTGACTGGGGAGGAGGTCACAGGGTAATTTAATTAAAGCATTCAAGACTAGGAAAAAAACCCACATGGCAGCATCCCAGCATGCCGGAGTCAGAGGGAATTATCACGGCTAAACATTTCATTTTACAGATGGGGAAACTGAGGTCCAGAGGTGGGAGCAATTAGACAGACCTATAACCTAAACCCCAATCTTCTGACCCCCCCTTTTAGGGTTTCATTTTAGCAAACACATGCCAGAAACTATGCTAATACCAAGAATAGAAATACTCTTGCGGTGTCCTTCAAATTACTTCATTTGTGATTTGTAAAGAGCTAGAGGGTCTCTGAAGCCCCTTTTACCTCAAAATCTACAATCACAATCAAATCGTCATGATATGTATGTGACAAACATACACGTGTTTATAATCATATAAATGAAAGCTTCTTTCTCAAAGGAGTTTATATCTTACAGGGTGTGAAGGGGAAGACAACATGTACATAAAAATTAAGAAAATGCAAAGTAAAGTGGGAGAGGGACCGGTAACAAGTGGGAGCCCGAGACGGCTTCATGTAACGTGGGAGAGGGACCGGTAACAAGTGGGAGCCCGAGACGGCTTCATGTAAAGTGGGGGAAGGACCGGTACCGAGCGGGAGCCCAAGACGGCTTCATGTAACGTGGGAGAGGGACCGGTACCGAGCGGGAGCCCGAGACTTCACGTTGACCCTCAGGTGGCACTTGAGGGAACCTCGAAGCGCGCAGGTGTTCTGCGAGTTGGCAGGGAGGAGGGCTGCATTCCAGGCGCGGGGACTGCCTGGGCAGATGTGGGGCTTGTGCCACGTATGGAGAAAAGCAAATAAGCCGGTTTCTCTGGAGTAGGGAGCACCTGAAAGGGATTAATGTATAATAATCTTAGAAAGATTATAAAGTCTTTGTAACAAGTTAAGGTTTAAGCAAGAATTTTCCAAAAGGGAATGTTGAGTAACGGGCTGGGTCCATTCCTGGGGAAGGCCCAGCATCTCCTTCTTGGATCTTCCTTATAGAACCTGCCTTCTTTTAGTCCTTAAAGCCAGGGGAGAGTGTTTGGGCTCTACGAGGGTTTATTATGGAAGCCCCGAATCTCGAGAAAGCTATTCAGAATCTCTGAATCGAGGCCGTGGGGAAGTCATCATGGAGGGAACAAATCAGGCCCCTTGCTGAATGCCCGACCTGTTCCTGGGCGAACAGAAGCTTTGCATTCTGGGACATTACATGTGCTCAGGGGCGCGCCCCCAGTTTGGTGAGGGGTTGGTACCTGGATGAGCAGGAATTCCACAGGTGGGAGAACACTCCCCACTGTCTTGTAGCTGCTTCAATGAAGCGACAAGACCCCGAGCTCCAGGAGGCCGAGGTTACCAAATGCTCTTTAACAAGAGTTGAAACGATGAGTAGTACTTATAGCTTTTCAGAAGAAAGTAAACAGTGTGAAATTTAAATTCATGATTTTATAGTGAATCCTCTTTTTAGGTTACGCTGTGTAGATGGAAATGTTCTTTTTTTGTCCATATGTATTTTAGTCCAGAATGAATAAAAAAAACACTTTAAAAACCACCCCTAGACTTTGGTGAGAAGCTAATTAACAACATGGAAGTTTTTCTGAGATTTTCCCTCAGAAAGTCCCTCATTTCCTCCTCCACAATTCTTGGTCCTGTCCTTACTCTACTCCTAAAACAGAGGCAGCTAGACGGCACAGGGCCAGAGGCAGGAAGTCCCGGGTTCAAATGCAGCCTCCAATGCTTACTAGTTGTATGATGGTGGGCAGGTCACTCAGCCCCTATCTCAGTTTCCTCCTCTGTAAAATGGGAATAATAATTGAAGGATCCCCTCCCCGCAGGGCTGTCATGAGGATAAAATGAGATCATTTTTGCCCGGTCCCATGTCACTACCAGCTAGCCCCTTCCCTGATCGGGTGACCCACCTTTTCTTCACCCCCATCGCTTTGACCTCAGGTTTCTCCATTGTTTGACTGATTGTTGACGGGAGGAGATGAAAGTGGTCCTGCTCACGCAGGGAGAGGCTGGGGGATGGTCCTGCCCCGAACCTTCTCCCTGGGGAAGCTCTCCAGCTTGGGATGGGCCGTGAAGGCTCCGAGAGGGTCTCTGAGCCCAGATACACAAACACGGCCTCAGCAGGATGCAGATTGTTCTTGGAAGAGTTCCTTTTTCCAGCTCCCTAGCAGAGCGGGCCCTGACCTTCAGCCATAGAGAATTGCCATGGAAACAGAGAATGGCACTCAGGCTTCCTTCCACGTGACTCTTCCTCGGAGGCCCCCACACTCCGGAGCTGTGCAGGGGCTCCTCCGCCCGTCTCTCCGGGGGCCCGTGATTAACGGCCTGGCCCGGGGGACGGAGGTCCGTCGGCGAGGAGGGTGGGGGGCCACGCTGCCGCAGGGAGCCCACGGGCTGCTGGTGGCGTTTGCAGTAGAAAGGGGCTTCCTGCGGCCTTGAGGACGAAATACAGCACCCCACCCCCACCCCCGCAAGCTGGCCCGACGCTCCTTCCCAGCTTCTTGGGGGGTCGTCCCCGCTTCGGTCACAGACCAGATAGACCAGACGGCTTCTCTGCCTCCCGCACACGGCGCCCCACTCTCTGTACCCCAGCCGCCAGCAGCTCTTCCTCTCCGGGGCACCATCTTCCACGTGACGTTTGGGGCTCCCCCAGTTCTACTGCCTTCCCTCCCAGAGCAGCCTGGGTTTAACCAGGCCGTGTGTTTGTCTCCCTCGGCTTCACATCTACATGCATGAACATGCATGTGTGCAGGAGACAGGGGGCCGGGACCGTGGCCGGCCCTCCCTCCATCCGCTTCCTTTGCCCGTAGGGGGTCCCCGCCCTCAGGTCACGGTTCTCTCGGACAGCACCCATGTCCCTCCGTCTCGCTGTCTGCATATATTATGCACCACTGTCTCCCCCCTATGGTGGGGGCCCTCGGTGACGAGATTCTGTGCTGGGATCCCTGGCGCACCGTGAGGCCTTAATAAAGGCTCGGTTGGTCGGTAACGCCCATCCGGGCCACGGTGGGTCTGCCACGGCCCGGGCTCCCCCCCCCCCATCCTCAGAGGTTCTGGGTCAGACACGTTTGGAAACACTCAGCGGCCTGAAGGAGCCGTGGCCCGGCCATTTGGACCTGAGGCTGTCACGTAACACTGTCTCCCATCTTCTCAAGGGCTTTTCCAAAAGGTTTCACATAAAATTGGTTTGGTTTTCATTCCCTTCCATTCCTCTCTGCCACGTCGGCTCTGGAGCCAGAGGCCCAGTCACACACTTGGGTTCCCGGCCCTCTGGGCCCTGGCCAAGAGCTCGCTGGGCTCCTCTGGGGAGGGGCCGCAGGGAGAGCCTGGGGGGGACGCCCCTTCTGGGTCCATCTTAGGGGCCGGAATCTGGCCCGGACGCCCCGCCTGGGGAGCACCTTTTGCAGGGAGTGAGCTCGGGCAAGTGAACGCCCTCTAAGCCATAAAACCAGAACCCGTCACGGAGAGGGCTCGAGCCCATGCTCTTTTTCAAAGGCTCGGAGCTGCAAGAGGCCGTCGGTGACTCAGACTGAGCAGGACCCTCTGGGAGGCCCCGGCCACCCGCCGATGGACCCCCAGAGGCCCCTCCGCGCCCCTTCTGCCTCCAGCAGGCCTAATTGCCCCTCAGTCACTCAGTAACCCCAGTGAGCCCGTAACTGCCCCTTGGGTCAGGCGGGCAGCGAGGGGCCCGGGGGGCGCGACCAGGCTTGGGCCAGGGAGACCCGGCCTCGTGAGCTCGAATCCGGCCCCAGGTACGAGCAGCTGCTGCTGGGCCGGCCTAAGCCTTGCTGCCTCACCTGTAGAAGGCGCCGAGGAGGAAAGGGCTCCCAGCTTCCTCAAGAAAATCTAAATGGGCTCAGGAAGAGTCAGACAAACTAGAGAATGGCTGGAACAAGAGCCCGGCGCGTGGCTTCAGGCAGGGAGAGCCAGAAACCCCGGCTCCGGCCCTCAGGGGCTTGCTTCTCTCAGCGTCCTGGCCAGGACAGGAAATGCCGGGCCTGCGCAGGGCCGGACGCTGTGATCAGGAAGGGCCCTCACGGCCCAGAGTTCGGACCGGCCTCGAGCTTCGGACCGGCCGGGCCGGGGAGGACACTTGGCTTGAGCCTCAGACCGGCCTCCAGCTTCGGACCGGCCGGGCCGGGGAGGACACTTGGCTTGAGCCTCGGACCGGCCTCCAGCTTCGGACCGGCCGGGCCGGGGAGGACACTTGGCTTGAGCCTCGGACCGGCCTCCAGCTTCGGACCGGCCGGGCCGGGGAGGACACTTGGCTTGAGCCGGCCAACATCAGGATGTTGTTTTTGCTCGGGTTGGATGCGCACCTCAGGGTGTTCCTGCACCTTTGGGCCCAAACTGGTTCCTGCACATTCTGTCCCTTCTAGCACCAAGGTCAACGAGCCGGTTTCGACCTCCACGTAGCCGGCCTTCAACCATCTGGAAACACCTGTCCCGGGGCTGGCTGCCCCCCCCCCCGCCGACGTCTCGGGTCCCCCAGACCGTCCCCACGGAACAGGAGGCCCCTCGCCGCCCCGGCTGCCCCCCGCGGGACGGGCCCCAGCTAGCGCACTCCCTTCCGGGCCACAGGGGCTCGGGTTGGCCACGGCAGCGGCCGGGCCCTCCTCCTGCTGCTGACGGCGTCGGGCACGGTGGGGCCCGGGGCTGGAACAAGGCGGAGGCTCGGTCTCGGGGAGTGGGATGAGGGACAGCTGCTGCACAGACGCCAGCCCCTGACAGGAGGAGGCTCGCTGCAGAGGGGGTGGAGCGGGACTGAGGGCCTCCACGCGTGGGGGAGCCGCCTCCCCTTCCCTAGCCCCGGCCTGGGCCGGCCTGAGCAGCAGGGGCCATCTTAGCTCTCGCAGAGCCCGGGCAGGGATGAGGGAGTGCTAGAGTAGGAAGGATGCTAGACTGGGGCCAAGAACTGCGTTCGAATCCTAGCTCCTCTAGTAAGTGTGTGTGACTGAGCAAATCATACAATCTCATGACTGCACGTTCGTGATTATGCTTTGGTTCCCTCATTGCGAAGCTGGAGGTTAGACCCCAGGACCTTCCAACGTCCTGCTCGGAGCCAGGAGGAAGAAACCCCTCCCCCCCCAGCCCGCCATGGCCGGGCCCCTGCCGGGAGCACCGAGAGCCGGGACGTTCTGTCCCGGCGGGTCAGGGCAAGGCTCTGGGAGCCCCCGGCCCCGCACACGCGGCTCCTGCCTGCC